>NC_045444.1:44543526-44678972 GCF_002776525.5 Piliocolobus tephrosceles
TTTCAGAATCTTTGGTACCTGAAACAGCTTGACCCATGGAAGGAGTACACAACCCTGTAACAGATAACTTATTAGCATTCACTGCTCAGAGAGCGTGCTGTCCTTTGTCTGCTTTACTAGTGGTGCATTATGTAGATTCCTGGCGTGACTTTTCAGATGCCTAATGCAGGTTTCAAACTGCTGGACAATAATAAAGATTGGGCCAACAGTGGATCAGTAGCAGCTTCTGATCATTCCACTGCCATCCTGTTATGTTTTACAACTAGTTTACCTCTCTTTGTTTCCTTTTATGGCCTTTTCCCACCTGTAAAATGGGGTAAGCAAATTTTGGCTTTATAGAAGGTGTGGAAGGTAGGGAATTGCAGAAATTTGTGTTGTAACTAATCTCAAGTTTATTTCTAAAAGCAAAGTGAACTATTATTATCTTCTAATTAATATTATTTGCCTCTTGGCTCCAACACTCACCACTAAAACTTCAAGACCCCAAGGCAGGAAAAAATGTATTCTTCATTGTTTACCTTGTTACCAAGATCGGCTAACTTCAAAACTATGTTTCTATATTCCTGCACACAGAATTGTGATTGTTTTGTTGCTGGGGGAATCCCCTCTATGTAAAAGTGTCTATCTGTTTAATAACTCAGAGTTTCCTCTGATCCTTACACATCTCCAAATTATTAACAGATTCTTTGTTTCAGGCCAGCAAACGGAGAGAGAAGACAGTGAGCACTTTCTGCTAAAGAATACTAGGAATTAAAAATGTCCTCGGATGAAAGGAAAATCCCAGTGTTTTGGAGAGGGGGAAGAGAAAGACACACTATACCTTAAAAACAGACCAAAAAAGCTGGTAAGCACAGTTTTCTCCATAATGTAGCTCCCATAATACGCCCCCTACCCAGCCCGCGACACACCCCACCTAGAACACACATAATGGAGAGACAACAGAGAAAATATGGTATGAACTCTAAAGAGAAAGCAAAGCACCTAAACACATGGATATAGACTGCAGGGAGAAACTGGAGTGAAAATGTCTAGACAGGCACTGGAAGCTCAGAGGCGTCTTACAAAACAGGGGGCAAGATACTTTGGAGAGGGCGTTCTCTAAACCGCCTGCTATGGTTTAAATGTCTCCTCCAAAACTCATATTGAAACTGAATCGCCAATATGCCAGTTTGGAGAGGTGAAGACTTTAAGAGGTGACCATAGGGCTCTGTTCTCAGGAACAGATTGATCCATTCATGGATTGATAGGTTAAGGGGCCAGGTGCAGCATGTAATCTTAACACTTTGGGAGTATGAGGAGGGATGATCACTTGAACTCAGGCATTCAAGACCAGCCTGGCCAACATAGAGAGACCTCATCTCTACTGAAAATGTTTTAAAGATTATCTGGGCATGGTGGCACATACCTGTAGTCCCCGCTACTTGAGAGACTAAGGCAGGTGGATGGCTTGAGCCCAGGAGTTCGAGACCAACATGACCAACATGGTGAAACCCCATCTCTACAAAAATGATAAATATTAGCCGAGTATGGTGGTGCACACCTGTGATCCCAGCTACTCGGGAGGCTGAGGAAGGAAGGTCACTTGAGCCCAGGAGTTTGAGGCTGCAACGAGCCATAATAGAGCCACTACACTCCAGCCTGGGGAATAGAGTGAGACCCTGACTCAAAAAAAGGTTAATGGTTATCCTGGGAGGGGAGCTGGTGGCTTTATAAGAAGTGGAAGAGAGGCTGGGCATGGTGGCTCACACCTGTAATCCCAGCACTTTGGGAGGGCCAAAGTGGGCAGATCACCTGAGGTCAGGAGTTTGAGACGAGCCTGGCCAACACGGTGAAAACCCATCTCTACTAAAAATACAAAAGTTAGTTGGGCGTGGTGCCGCATGCCTGTAGTCCCAGTTACTTGGGAGTCTGAGCCAGGAGAAACTGCTTGAACCTAGGAGGTGGAGGTTGCAGTGCCACTGCACTCTGGCCTGGGTGATAGAGTGAGACTCTAAAAAGAAGTGGAAGAGAAACCCCGAGTGAGCAGGTTAGCACGCTCAGCCACCCTCGTGATGTGATGCTCTGTGCCACCTGAGTCTTGGGACTCAGCAGAGAGTGGGACCCCACCAGCAGTAAGGCCCTCAGCAGATGCATGCCCGCCACCTTGGACTTCTTAGCCTCCATAACTGAATAATGGTTTTTGTTTGTTTGTTCTTGTTTTGGTACAGGGTCTCACTCTATCCCTCAGGCAGTGGTGAGATCTTGGCTCACTACAACCTCTGCCTAGTGATCCTCCTGCCTCAGCCTCCTGAGTACCTGGGGCTACAGGCATGCGCCACCACACCTGGCTAAATTTTCGCAGGTTTTGTAGAGATAGGGTTTTGCCATGTTGCACAGGCTGGTCTCAAACTCCTAGACTCAAGCAATCCTCCAGCCTTGACCTCCCAAAGTACTGGGATTACAGGCATGAGCCACTGTGCCCAGCCCCTTATTTTCATAAATTCACCAAGTTTCAGGTATTCTTTTATAAGCAACAGAAAAACTAATTAAGATACCACCCCACCACCTGAAAGTCACCACCCTCCCAGTTAGCTTTCTTGCCCCTGATTTCTAACATAGATTTCTCATACTTTCAGAACTTAGCATTAGATACAGCATGTAACTCATGTTAAGAGAAAAGAGAAAATATAAAAATTAGATGCACCCTGCAAATATACAGGTGCATGAGGAAGGTAATGTCTCCCACATACAAATTAAAAGAAGAAAGTGCAATACTATGATGAAAGTGTTGTATGATTTTAAAATATGATTAATGTCTTTAATATTATAGCATCCTTTCATTTTACGACAGAAAGCTCTCTGGCAACCTCAACATCGTGAGAATCCATTTTACTAGACTTTTCGCATTACAAAGCATAATTTCAAATACTTTGGTCCTAGCATGAACTGCTCTCCTGTTGCAGTTAACTAGACTAATGCCATTTTTAAAGTGAGCTTTATAAGCCCATTTAAAGAGTAATAACATGTTGCCTTCCTTCCACAAGACTTTTACCCTGATGGAAGCTCCAGTATGTCCCCAGAGTAAATCACTTGGGCTCCACTTACCTCACAGTGTACAAAACAGGCCTGGGCTTTTAATGATGAACATAAAGACAAGGCAAGGGAAGACCCCACCCCGCTTTGGGGCTGCCCTGTGTGCCTAAGCGTGCACAGAAGGAGACAGAGTTGGGACCCTGGGTCTCCTCCAGTGGAAGCAGAAAGAGTGGCAGGGCAGGAAGGATGTGCTGGGCGGGGCCCCCAGGAGGCCACACTGGCCTCATTTTCGCTTTTGCCCCTTACCTTTTACTATCACCCCCTGGATACCACCACTCCCATTACCTCAGATCAGTATTTTCCAACTTGGATTTCAAAAGCACAAATTTCTCTCTCTCTTTCTTTCTTTCTCTCTCTCTCTTTCCTTCCTTCCTTCCTTCCTTCCTTGCTCCCTTCCCTCCCTCCCTCCTTCCTTCCTTCCTCTCTCTTTTATTTATTTATTTATTTAGAGATAGGCCTTGCTATGTTGCCACAGAATTCCTGGGCTCAAGCAATCCTCCCAATTCAGCTTCTCCAAGTAGCTGGGACTCAGGTGCACAACACCCCACCAAGCCAAGAACACAAATTCTAGGGGTTGTTCATTGGTTTTTGTTTTGAGACAGGGTCTCAGTCTGCCGCCCAGGCTGGAATGCAGAGGCATGATCTTGGCTCACTGCAGCCTTGACCTCCTGGGCTTAAGTGATCCTCCCACCCCAGCCTTCCAAGTAGCTGGGACCAGAAGCATGTGCCACCACTCCTGGCTAATTTTTATATTATATTTTTTGTAGAGATGGGATTTCTCCATGTTGCCCAGGAGTCTGGTCTCTTAACTTCTGGGCTCAAGCAATAGGCTGGCCTCAGCTGCCCACAGTGCTGTGCAATACCAGAGTCACATGCCACACGTAGCTATTCCTATTTCTATTAATTAAAACTATTTAACTGTAAATACAATTAAAAATTCAGTTTTTCAGTTGCACCAGCCATATTTCAAGTGCTCAAATGAATGTGTGTCTTGTGGCTACCACACTGGTCAGAGCAGATACAAATATTTCCATCTTCTCAGAAATTTTTGAGGAATAATGCCACAATAGACCTTGTCAATCATAGAAGGAATTCTCTTAGCCTTCTCGTCTTGTCCATATCCCTATGAGAATGTGAGATCACTGAAAGCAAGAATGAGGTTTTCTCATCTCTGAACCCCAGCTCCTAGCCCAGGGCCCTACAGGAAAGGCCACTCACAAAATATCTGCTAGATGATATGAATGTTTCTTCTTTGCTCCCAAAGAGGTACCCACCTTTGTCACAACACTTTAGCATACTTTTCCCTCAAAAAAAAAACCTTTTATTAGTTTTTATTTATTTAACAAGTAATACAGAATACTGAAAGAAGATTTAAAAATCCACAAGTGATACTCCCGCCTATAGAATGCCACTCTTAACATTTTGGAGTATTTACATTCATTTATTTACAAACAGATTTTTTTGTCATTTGTTGAGGCATATTTTGCATACAGTAAAATTCACCATTTTAAGGTGATGTGTGTATGATGTATGATGAACGTAACAACCAGTACAATCAAGATACAAAATATTTCCATCACCCTCAAAAAGTCCCCTTCTCACCTTTGTAATTAAACCACTCTCCCCAACCACTCTCTAGCAACTGCTCCAATTTCTGTTCCTAGGGTTTCAAATGTTTAAGAATGTCGTGTACATGACATTATACAGGAAGTAGCTTTTTTTAGTCTGGCTTCTTTCATTTAGCGTGATGCTTTTGAGATTCATCCATGTTTCCCTTTTTATTGCTGAGTTATATTCTATGATATGGATACACCACAATCTGTTTATCCATTCTACAGTTGAACTTTGGACTTGTTTCTAACTTTTGGCAATCCTGATAGAGCTGTTACAAACATTTGCACATAGGGTTTTGTGTGTACATATGTTTTCATTACTCTTGGGAAAATTCCTAGTAATTGGATTGTTAGTCATATATAGTATGTGTATGTTGAATTTTATAAGAAACTGTCAAACTGACTTCCAAAACACCTTTGTTCTTTTGTGTTTCCCCCAGCAATGCACGAGAGTTTCAGTTACTCTGCGTCTTCACCAGCATTTTGTATTTTCCTTCTTTTTTTTTATCTTGAGCCATCCTAATACATATGTAGAAGTATTTTATTGTGGCTTTGATTTGCATTTCCCTAATGACTAATGATGTCGAGCATCTTTTTATGTGATGATGTGTTGTCAATATCCTTATTTTGTAAAGCTTTGTTTGAATCTTTTGCCCATTTTTAATTGGGTTGCCTGCTTTCTTATTATTGAGTTGCAAGAATTCTTTATATATTCCAAATGCAGCACTTCATCAGAAATGTATTTTACAGATATTTTCTCCCAGTTTGTAGCTTGTTTTTATTTTCTTAACAGGGTTTTTTGAAGAGAAGACAACAGATCTTTAAGTTGTTTTTTAATTGTACTGAAGAACAAAGAAATTTTTATAAGTGTCCGCCACATGCTCAACTTTTATTGGCACTGGAATTACAATAATGTCTAAGCTTAAAGTTGTATTTTTCCTTTTTAACAAAATTGGCATTGATTGGTTTCTTGTTTACTTTTTCACTATCATATCATTAATATTTCTACATCATTAACTATTATTTGAAAACATGATTGTAAGGTATACTCCCACTGCGAGGTCTTGATTCATCTTAACTATCCCTCTGTATTTGGAAATGTTTATGTTGATTCCCATCAATATTTTAAAAAGAAAAGAAGCATAGGATTACCATCCTTGCACGGATATCTCTGTATACATTTCCAATTACTTTCTTAGTATAAATGCTTATAACTGCAAAAACTGGGACAGAGGCACAAGACTTTAAAAGTACTATTTTATTTATACCTGTCTCTATACCTCTATACCTCTAAAAGGTCTCTACCTGTCTCTTTAGAAAAACTGTAGATGTCCTGAAGCAAAGAACTTGCCTTGCCCTCCTTGTCATGCTGGAATATGACAAAAGCCTGTTACATTGCAGGTGCACTATATGCACTTGAGGGATCAACAGTTGGAGAGAACAAGAATTCCACTGAACTCCATCCTCCCCCTTTCCTCCTGTGGAAAAAAAAATAAGAATATCCTGTCTCCTGTAGACATCTATCTTGCCCTCCCAGATGAAGGGAAGAAGAAAGCCTTCTTCTAAGAGAAAACTTGCCAACGAGATGCAGGTTTCCCAGAGAGCTGGATGACAAGCCCTGTTGCTGCTCAGCAATGCCCTTAAGGGGCCCTGCCCCCTGCCTGTATAAAGCTGGGTGCGGTGGTGGGACAGCCACAGCTGGCATTCGGCCTCCAGAGCACCAGCACTGGCAGTGGCACTGGCACGCGCTATGACAAATGAAGTACAAGACCTGCTCTCCCCCCGGAAAGGGGGACATCCTCCCGCAGGTAGGCTGCCACCTGCCCTCAGTCCCGCAGGCTGTTGCTGCACCCCTCTTCCACCAATGCCTTCCACGGAGCACCCCAGCAGACTGAAGCTTCTCTGCCTACCTAGTATTACTTTAGCTCCATACAGCCCGACTTCCTCCTATGCCTTTGATCCTTCTTGGCTTGTGTGTAAAGCCGCCTGGGGTTTTGTCAGACCCCCCAGTGAGTGAAAACCTAATTACCTATGGGAGTGTATGGATTTGGTGCTTGTGGAAAGGCATAGGTAGAGAGGTTGGACCTTTCCTCCCTTGAGGCAGCGTTCCTTTCCTGGGGCCCTGGCTGTAGGTTAGCAGTGACACATCCACACCAGGAAGATGATTTGCTACCACGGAAACCTTTCTCTTTAGAGGTTCCAGCTGTAAGACTCAGTCTCCCCAAGATGCCTGTACATCATCTGACTTTCTACCCAGGCGAAGCAGCTTCTGCACAGAGGACAACAATCACGTTTCTTTCTCCCTCCTCAGGCTTTGGGGATGTAGCTTACCTGTCAATAAGCTGAGAAGTACTTTTAAAATAAAGACACAGGTCTTGAGGAGGCTGACTGAAAAGGTAGCTGTCAAGGTGTTTGCAAAGCATCCATAGTTGTCTTTTTTTTTTTTTTTAATTTATGCTATCTATATTGACCCTTGGGAATATGGAAATTAGATGTATTGTACTTAACCATAGGTTCATATAGATTGGCTGAGGTGTAAAGGCCTATTTTTAGTCAGCTTTACATTCTTCCAACTGCCTTCCTTCTTTTTTACTGAAGAAAGACCTCAAAAGCTTGACCGCTTTGTTCTTGCCTTTCTCCATTTACAAACCATATTTACTATCTAATTCTCTGGCACCTCTAGGCCATGGTTATTTTAATAATCTTTGCTGCAGAGGGTGATGGCAGTATCCTCTTCACAGAGAGCCAAAATGTAACATTGTTTTGGTGGCTTTCTGGCAAGTAGCCTAGCCAAAGAGTTTCCAGTTCTAGACATCTTGCTCTGATCTCCTCTAGCAGATTACTGATATTTTATATTTGTAATTAAACGTAGCAGTATTTAACATTACCTATATTTAAAGTTAATGATGTTAGCTATTAATCTGGAAGTATATATGCAAGTCATTGAAAGAGAGGCTTCTTGCATAGACAAAGACAAAAGAAAAAAGAACTCCATTCTCATTATGTCATTTCCACTCCAATCCTTCATAAAATGTCTAAGCTGAAACCTGTTTTGCTAAGCAACACTTATGCACAAAGAACAGACATAAACTTAACAAAATGAAAGTTTGAATGAAACCACCGGGAACTTTCTGTCCCCACCACTAATGATTGCTAATTACTCTGTGTACATAGCACACCATGACTCCATCAAGCATGCCACAATGCCTCTGGCATGACAATTAATTATTATGAACTGTGACACTACAGATAAGAGGTTTTGGATAATTAGAATGGAGATGAAGGCAGACTTTTGCCTCCCCACTGAGCACAAGGGAACAAAGAAGTGTCATCCTTCAGCCTGTCTTGCCACTAATTTTAAGTCTGAATCTGTTTGTGGTGGTGCAAAATTTTATTTATGGAACAAAAACAAGAGCCAAAATTCTATTAATTTTTTCACTTGATTTTTATAAGCAAAATACAGATCCCTAAAAGTGGGAAGACGAGGTGATTCGGTGGGGAGGGTGGGACATACATAGCCTTTGGGATCAGACAGACCTAGGTTCGAACCTTGATTTCATTTCACATCTTTGAGCCTGAGTTTCCTCATCTCTGAAACAGGATGCAATAAATAACATTTATCTAGTAAGTTTGTTGTAATGATTAAAAGAGATCACCTCTGTAAAGTACCTGGCACCTGAAGGTTAGCCCCTTTGAAATGCAGGCTGGTAGAACACATTACTATCAAAAGAAATTATCCTCCCCAATTTCAAGACATTCTGATGCTGGAGTGGCATTAGACACTACTGCAGTAGTTGGAACAGAAGAAAACTGCAATGGAAAAAATGTGTGCCTATCCCATCACAGTTAAAAATGAAATCACTCAGCTGGCACAGCAGCTCACACCTGTAATCCCAGCACTTTGGGAGGCCAAGGCGGGTGGATCACCTGAGGTCAGGAGTTCAAGACCAGCTTGGCCAATATGGTGAAACCCCATCTCTACTAAAAATACAAAAATTAGCCAGGTGTGGTGGCATGTGCCTGTAATCCCAGCTACTTGGGAGGCTGAGGCAGGAGAATCACTTGAACCCGGGAAGCAGAGGTTGCAGTGAGCCAAGATCACGCCACTGCACTCCAGCCTGGGCAACAAGAGCAAGACTCTGTAAAAAAAAAAAAGACGCAGAAGTCAGCTAGCTGCACCTCTTTCCTACCTATACATGGAGCACTCAGTGGTTTTGTCTTAATGTATATTAATATAATATATTGCACCTCTGTTAGCCCTGGCTATATATTTATGCTATGAAATGAGACTAGATAAAACACAAGGTGGCCTGGGCTCCAGTAAGCAGAGCAGGGAATTTTCTGCTTTCTTGATCTATCTCACTCTCACTTTCGGAAGAACCCCATTATATGAACAGCAGCACCAAAAATGTGTGAGTAGAAGGTGATCCCAGGAAGCCAGATATATGATGAATAGAAAGAAGAGCCGAGGTTCATGACTTTTTCTACATTTTCTGTACTGTTTAATTGGGGCTAAGCCAAATGAATCAGAGCCATGAGAGGGGTTACCGCTGAATCCCTAAAGAGAATATGTTTTATAACTCATTAAAGAGGGAAGGAAGTTGCAGGGGGAGTATGTCCAATTGTAAAACTAATGCAGAAAATGGGAGACAACCATAAACTGCGTATGGACCACGGTCATTTGAAAACCCTCACACACTCCAAAGGCTTGAGTCTCTTAATTCCATCTGCTCAAGTCAACTTGTGGGCATTGGACCAGGACAGAACCATGAAGTTAGAAGAGAGAGGCTGTGAGATTCAGCTCCTCCTGCCCCAGGGGACACGGATTTGAGGACTGCAAGAACAGCTGCCATTCGCTCAATGCTGACTGCTCCTGGCACAGCAGAGACTTCTAGATGTGGCAACAGCCCTGCAGATGGGTGATGTTTCACAGAGGAGCAAACGGAGACTCAGTGAGATTGAGGGACTTGCTGAAAGCCACACAGCTAGTGAGCCCTCTTGCTCTAAAACCTTTTCTGTTTGCTCCACAACCTTCTCTTGATGAGGGTTTTGGGGGTCTTGATTGGCAGCCTAAAATTTCCTGATAAATTAACCGTGAATACAAAGTAAGCATTTTTTTTTTTTTTGGTACGGAGTCTAGCTCTTTTGCCCAGGCTGGAGTGCAGTGGCGCGATCACGGCTCACTGCAAGCTCCGCCTCCGGGTTCACACCATTCTCCTGCCTCAGCCTCCCGAGTAGCTGGGACTACAGGTGCCCGCCACCACGCCTGGCTAATTTTTTGTGTTTTTAGTAGAGACGGGGTTTCACCATGTTAGCCAGGATGGTCTCGATCTCCTGACCTCGTGATCCACCCACCTCAGCCTCCCAAAGTGCTGGGATTACAGGCGTGAGCTACCGCGCCCAGCCCAAAGTAAGCATTTTGCAAATACCTAAACTTTTCATTAAACCTTCAAATAGATGTTCTTATTCACAAGGCAGAGTTTGCACAAACCTTTGTGCTTTTCAGCTTTTTCACATACATTGTCCATGTATTTGTGAAGGAAAAAGCCTAATTTTTTGCAGGCTTATGTTTATCTTCACTACTCTCTACCAAAAACTTTGAAAAAGATTGGAAAATCTTAACTGGAAAATTATTATTTAGAATTCTAAACTAAATGATGTATTTTCAAAAATTTACAAACCACAAAAACAGTCACAAGAGTGTAATTCTCACGCAGAGATGGGAAAGAAAAGCTTCATTTTCCCCATATAAATTTAGGTTTTCTAGTGAAATTATCTAAAAGAGCGTCTCCCTTTTTTACATTGTCTATCTCTAGTTCATCTTCATTATTGAAAGGACTGAAAGTCTTAATTTACGTATTTGTACTCAAAATTCTGCTAACATGTTAAATCAGTTCATATTTTACTTTGCCCAATTCCAACTGATCTTACTGCAAAGGTTCAAAAGGCAGGATATCCCAAATATGGAGTTACATAAAGAATTTCAAACTTAAATGGATTGATTTGGATACAGTGAAACTTTGAAAAGATCTCTTGAGTCAGAGGTATCCAGTATAAGCAAAATGAGCAAGAACCTGATTGCATTACATTGTAAATAATGGCTTGTCTAGACCCCAGGAGATCATTGTGATCAGTGTTCCAGCAGAGATTTTAAGATGACCCTCTCACAAACTGACTCCACCTGGTTCAGTCACCCCAGTGTAATGAGAGCCCAAATCTATATCAGTGCATCCATCTGTAGTCTAGGATATTATCTTCTGTTTCTTTCTAGTATACATAGATGACTGAGTAAGATTAACTACCAGAACAAGTTTGGTACAAGAACCGTGTTCTGGAAATCCAATGTGTGGTTCCCGTATGCTTCCTAAATTGCTGAATTAGAGCCCACAGCCCTGTGACAGAGAGGATTTAAAGACTGCTGGATGGAAGTAGGAATCTTATGGGGAGGACATTTTCTTGTTCCCCCTAAAATGTCTACCTTATTGTTCCTAAGGATGAAGAACTCCCATGTTTATGGTTTAGCTGGGTGTGGTGGCGCGCACCAGTAGTCCCAGCTACTCAGGAGGCTGAAGCAGGAGAATCGCTCAAAACTCGGGAGATGGAGCTTGCAGTGAGCCGAGATCGCTCCACAGCACTCTAGCCTGGCGACAGAGAGAGACTCTGTCTAAAACAAAATTTATTTTGGCATTTATTTCTTTGTTCAGTGCCTTATGTTCTTTCCAAAGGGAAAGAAGTGATGGATTTTTTTTTTAGAGGTAGATGAAAAGAGTTGAAATTATAATAAGGACTTGATAATAAACATAATCTAGTTCAACTTCCACTGAATTCCCCAAAGTTCTCCTAAGGTGTTCATGACAAGAGAACTTCTTTCCTTCGCTTTAATACATTGAGGTACAAAAAGTCATTATTGTATTAGGCAATCTATTTCACATTGAATAACACAAGCTGTTACAAGTAGCCAGATTCTACCTTTCTGGAACTCTTAGTCTTTGATCTTCGTTCTCACCTCTGGAACCACATAAAATAAATATAAATAATAATTAGTAATTAGTAAGTGCCTACCATGCACCAAGTTCTTATGTCACCTCTATTTTCTGACAGCAATAGTCAGTGTTATTCCCTATTGAAGGATGTGGAGACTGAGAGCAGTTTTAAGTGTCTTGCTCACAGTCACAGAGCTTAGGAGGAGTAGAGTTGTCCAACCCTACATAACATTTCCTCATCAGTAAATTGCTCCTCTGCCCTCATGACAGCCCTTCAGATCTTTGAAGATGATTCCCTAAGCTATCTTGAGTCTTTGCTTCTTCAGGAGTTATCTTACCAGATTCCCTAGTTCCTCATGTAGCATGCCTGCCTTCACTCTGGTCACTCTCCTCTGAAGATTCCCAGACTGTCAATGTCCTTCTAAATGAGTGGTACAGAGCTCAATATTCCAAAGGTCTTATTTTAAAAAATAAATAAATAAATATATAAATAAATAAAAAAAGAAGAATCTCACTCTGTCACCCAGGCCCGAGTGCAGTGGTGTGAGTGGTGTGATCTCAGCTCACTGCAACCTCCGCCTCCCAGGTTCAAGCAATTCTCCTGTCTCAGCCTCCCAAATAGTGGCTGGGACTACAGGCAATCGCCATCACACCCGGCCAATTTCTGTATTTTTAGTAGAGACAGGGTTTCGCCCTACTGGTCAGATTGGTCTCGAACTCCTGACCTCAGGTGATCCACCTGCCTCGGCCTCCCAAAGTGCTGGGATTACAGGTGTGAGCCATCGTGCCCAGCCAGGTCTTCTCATCTTTAACTAAAACAATTTTGCTTCTATAGTTGGTGATAATAATTAGTCCAGGCAGAAGAAAATGTGTAGGAATAATAGCATCAGGGAAAGCAAAAGGAACACTAACAAGAAAATAATTATAGCACACCATATATAAAAGGCACTTGTCATAAGGAGAATGAAAAATACTGTTGAGAGGTGTATCAAAGGCCCTAGAGCTCTTATTTGATTCTTCTTATCATCAAACAACAGAGCTATGAGCAGACACCATCTCCCATACAGACGCACACACTCCTCAAACATCCTTTGGGAAAAAGCCCATCCCTTGATTTATTTCACCTGTGTTCCGCAGCTATTCAGAAATGTGTCCATATAATTTCATTTTTGTTGCTGATTACTTTGTATGCCATATGTGTATATAAATAATTTACATATATAAAGAATGTATATATATAAATTAAAGCAGATAATGTATAAAGATAGCATTTTCTGAGGCTTATATATATAAATCAATATTGCTTTAAACTTGGTAATTCAAATAACCAAATGGAGTTTATTCCATGAATGCAGGAATGGTTAAATAGTAAAACATCAGATCTCCTTAGTGATACAAAACCCATAAGAGATTGACAAGGTCACATAAAAACACTAAATTTCTGACTGGCAAAAACATTATCAATAAAGCCAAAAAGCAGTAACTGGTACAATATAATATTTTATATTTGCAATGTATTTCATGGAAAAAGAGCTCCTATAAATCAATAAGAAAAAGATAGGAAAAAGACTAACAATCCAATTGTAAAGGACAAAAGATTTGAACAGCTTACAGGAAAGGAAATGTAGATGTCTTCTAAAACACAGAACCAAGCTCAACCTTTAATAAAAAATGAGAAATGAGAATTAAAACAGTGAGATACCTTTATCTATTTTGTAACTTATTGGCTGACAAAACCAAACACTTTGTAGCTCTCATTGTTAACAGGGGTATGGAGGAACAATCATTGTCATCGTGGCTGGTGAGATTCTAAACTGGTGCAACCTCCGCTAAGGGCAGTTTGGCAAGATTTAACTAAATTCCAGACACGCATACTCTTAAGAACTAACAAGATCACTTTTAGGAATTTCCCCCACAGGTATACTTGTATTTGTGCAAAATTATATATCTAAAACTGTTAGGACAGAAAGAGTCCAAAAGAGCCAGAGTGACACCATTTTAAAATCACCTCCATCTTAGAATGAGCGAGGCACATTCCTTGCCAGTCACAACCCCATGGTGCTAAGATGTTTACAGCTGAGGAAACAGCTTGGTAATGCCTGCAAGAACAAACTCTTACAACCACAGAAAGTCCAGATGTGCCAATACCCATAACAATAATGCTTTCAAGATAATAACAGTTATGCTTTGATGTACTCACACACCAACCAAATGTCAAGGATGTTTTTCTTTACATCAGTAGAATAATAAATCTTGTCATGTTGTCTGCTCACCTGCATGTCGTCACAGTTTAGTCTTTACATAGACAAGGCCCCAATATAAGAAAAACTGAAAAACATTGTTTGTGCACTCGCTTTCTGAGGACACCCTACTCTGTAATGTTTCTAATAAACTTACTTCACTGAGCTCTGTGATTCGCCTTGAATTTCTTCCTGTGCAAGATCCAAGAACCCTTTTTTGGAGTCTGGATCAAAACACCTCTTTCTGGTAACAAAAGGATATTCATTGCAGTATTGTTTATGATAGCAGTAGATGAGAAACACATGAAATGTCCAACATTAGGGAACTGGTTAAGTAAACACAGGGTGTTCATATAATAAAATGCTAAAGCAGATGTTAAAAAGAAAAACACATAAATGATATATAGAGATATAGATGTAGATGTAAATATAGATATGGAACTTTCTCTAAAATGTGTGATTAAGTGAAGAAAATAAACAAGACGTAGAGCAATGTGTACCTTATGCTACCATTTTTATAAAAAATAAAACCTAAGTGTATGTGTAGAATAACTGTGGATGAAGACACAGGAAGCTTATAACATTAGCAGTATCTTGGGAGATAATCTAGGAAGTTGGAAAATAATGGTACGAGGGAGACTGCAGACCTTTTTATGGCTTTTGAATTTTGTGCCTTATGCAGATAACATAACCAAGATGATAAATTAATAATTGTAAAGAACAATGATGAAGTCAGTTCACAAGAGCACAGAGAAATACAATAGATTTTCTTTATTTTTCACTTTATTGGACCACAGTTTTAGAAAATCGCCAATCTGGCATTTTCATAAAAAGAATTAACAGGCTCAAACAAATCACTGTCCTTTTAGCTTTTTCTCATTTGAGCTTGTCAGATTTTAGATGTGCAAATTTCCTGGGAATGGAAAAAAAGCATTTGCTTTGACTTGTTATCTGAAATGGGTTGTTCCTTTTCAAAAGTTGATTTCATCTGACATTGTTAAACACTTGAATTGCTGTTAGGTCATCTGTAGCCTAATTAACACTAATTGATCACTTGAATGGCAGGATTATTAATGCAGTTTAATTACTCATTAGAACATCTGAGCTTGGCCCACACTGGAGGTTTGGGGTCTGGATGGAAGGTGGGTATCTCGTAGACTCAGAACCACCTCTGTTGAGTTAAATGCCTTTTATCGCTGTGTGCCCTGACTTTTGGCTCATTTCTCAGAATCTGGCTTTTGAAAGCTTCAGTTAGAAAAAGAAAAATGCAAGCCACGCACAACTTTAATCTGGTGGGAAAACAGAGGGTCACATTGTAATTGTCGGTTGCTATTGTGGGGAATATAATTGGTTTGATAATAAGAAAAAATGTTTTTCAGTGAAATGCCTGAGGGAGTATGTTGTTATTCTCTTCCCTAAATCTAAGGTGTAACCTTCTGCTTTTTCAGCCTTGGTTCCACTTCTCTGAGCATAAACAAGTAGCTCTCAGCCCTTCCTCCACCCACACCTGGTTTGCCAATAAAATATATATCTTTTTCTTTTATTGTGTTGTTTTATACAAAAGTTTAGATCTTTAAAAATAAGTTCAAAAATTATTTTCAAATCTGAAGTCATACCTTTAATAACAAAGCAAGCCTTCTCTCACTATTCTAACTTCCTTGCTGATTTTTATCTGTTTGTAGTAAAAGCTGGAGGAATGAGAATTTCCAAAAAACAAGAAATTGGCGCCTTGGAGAGACATACCAAAAAAACAGGATTCGAGAAAACAAGGTAAGGACTCTTAATTTTTCTCCATCACCTTGAGTTTTGAATGACTCTGCCTCCAGGAGTTATTTTAGGACAAACCAAGGCTTCCTGTGCCTTTGGAGGCCGCCAGAGAAGGGGTTGGGGATGGAGGGTGTGATCTGTGGTGACTTAGGGTGAGGGGTGGGGAAGTTAGGTGGCTACCCTCTGGAGGGCTCCCATCAGCAGCCCCACCCATTCTCCTCCTCTCTGTGTCCAGCCCAGCGGCTTTGCACTTAATAGGCACGGTCCTAAATGCATCCAAACCTGACACCAATCCTTTTATCCTATTTTCAGATCAGCCTTTAAAATATTGTTCCTAGGTTGGCCCTGTTTTCATAATACACTTTCTGCTGAAGTAAATGTCCTGAATTAAAAATAAATGCCTTTTTTGTTTTAAATCCATCACTGAATTATTTAGAAAGTAATGGCCACTATATTTGGCACAGCTGGAAGGCACATAGGTACCGAGCAGCCTCCCCGCTGCTCCTTCCGCCATAACCTTGACGCCTGCGCTGTTCTCAGAACTCAGCAGAGAGCTGTGGGCTGGATCAGGAACGCAAATGACCCAACCACTCTAGGCATTGGGTAAGGAAAACCAGAGCATTTCAAAAACCAAGAAACACGCCGAACTGGTTCTTTCTGAGGAGTGTTTCAAAGACTATTAATTTTGAAATGGTTTCCACAGATCAGTTGATGAGTAATTCAAAAGGAGCTGAGTAGAGGATGCTCCAGGCATTTACTTCCATGAGAGTTAAACCATCTCAGAAAGAGAATGGAAATAGACTATGGCACTTCTTTGACTCTTTTCTATAAAATTATTTTTAAGTCACTTTTAAAGATTTCTTCCTAATTTCTGGGAAGACATTTTTTGAGGATTTGCCTCCCTCCACCTTAGAATGAAATGCTGATTTGCCCCATTAGCAGCCAGTCATTTGTTACTGCTGTATCAGAAACTAGCCATCACATGACAAGAGGGAAGCTGTACGTCGTCAAGGGTGGAGGTCACACGTTATTTATCTTCTGACCCAGCATCTTAGGACAGTTACTAGAATAGTGAGTGCATTCTGTAAATGATATCAGACTGCGATTGACTTGCAAGCTGATTAATTTTGAGAACTGTTCGTTCTGTATCTAAAACCTGACTCAAGCATGTGCCCTGCTGATTGTGACATTGGTTAACCTGCCTGAGCCAGGGGCTCAGGAACTAAAGCGTCTTGTCTTGGAAATGACTTACTAGTGGGCAGCCAAAGGACAGGTCATTCATTTCTCTGCATCTCAGAAAAATGGGATTTACTATTAATTCTAACATCCACTGAACAATGCAGGTAGGGGAGTTGGCTAGAGAGTAATAAGGTGGTGATTGGAATCTCCTTTAAAAACTCAATTGTTTTCTAATAGTTATTAAATTACAGAAATTGGACTTTTACAGAACTTAAACAGCAAAAGATGGCTCTTGCCCTAAGTACCAGGGACAGAAACAGGTTATGTGGAGCTTGAAACTTACAGACTTTCAGGGCCATTTTAAAAGAAAAACAACCAAAAATGACCAATATGGAATGGGTAGGGCCCCTCCCAGGGCCTTGGGAGGAGCAATTGTGGTAGGAGACCCTGGAATTAAGTATCATCTCCACATGTATCCCCCTCTGCTGTTTACATCTCCTAGCCGGGCATGTGCACAGGATAGGAAAGCCTTGTTTTCATGGACAAACACTCCTTTTTATGTCATCTTAGAGAATAGCTTTTTAAAAATATGCTCTGGACCAGAATTTTCCAAACATCATCAATCCATGTCCACTTCCTAATAGCTTCTTCTAACCAACACAAACCATCCAGAAAAAAAAATATATGCCAAGTGCAGAGTTTCTTCAAGACATTGATATTGTACTGTAGATTTGGCCCTGATTGAAACTCTCCTACAAAATAACTTGGCCTGAGAGAAAGAAGCCAGATGCAAAAGAGCACGAGCTATAGACGGTTTATTTTATGAAGCACAAGAACAGTCAAAACCAGTCTTTGAGGCTATAAATCAGGGTAGCAGTTATCCTTAGGGACAGCTGGTTTGACTAGTGGTTTCAATTTTATTCAATCTATACGCTTATAGTATGTGCATGTTTCTGTGTGTATATCATATTTCAATAAAAAGTTAAAAAAAATAATAATAATAGCTGGGCACGGTGGCTCATGCCTGTAATCCCAGCACTTTGGGAGGCTGAGGTGGGTGGATCACCTGAGGTCAAGAGTTTGAGACCAGCCTGGCTAACATGGTGAAACCCCGTTTCTACTAAAAATACAAAAAATTAGCCAGGATGGTGGCACACGCCTGTAATCCCAGCTACTTGGGAGGCTGAGGCAGGAGAATCGCTTGAACCCAGGAGGTGGAGGTTGCAGTGAGCCGAGATTGCACCATTGCACTCCAGCCTGGGCAACAAGAGCAAAACTCCGTCTCAAAAAAAAAACAAAACAAAAAACCAATAATAATAACTTGGCCTGCAAAGCTTGTTGTGTGTGGCACATAGGTACACAGAGGCAAAATCTGTGTCTTCTAGATGTTCCCAAGCAGAGTGAAAGCATAAAAGGCCGGAGAGACAGCCCTCTGTATAAATCATGTGGCCTTTTCAGTGGGAAAATTTTTTAAGTCCTGTTCAAAGTTTCTTTCCATCTTCACAGTGCCATTGCAAATGTTGCCAAAATACAGACACTGGATGCCCTGAATGACGCGCTGGAGAAGGTGAGCCGTGGGCAAATCACATAACGCTCCAAGTCAGTCTGCCAAGCAGATCCGGCTGCATGGGTGAATGCGCGGATGACCACTGAGGTTTTTTCCAACCCAGGGGTTTTATGTCCTTGTGAAAGAATTTGTTCTCGGTCAGAGGAACACAAAGTGATTTGAGTGGGAGAAACTGCGTCTCTCAAATTCCTAAAGTGTCCATTTAATAAATCCTTTCCAAAATAAGATAAGAAAGTGGAAATTGTGATACTGAATTTGCAGAATGGTACTTTGCTATCCCAAATATTTCTTGGAAACATTGGCATGTTTTTATAAAAGGCAGCCTGTGGAGTGGGGCTTCAGCAGTTTTTGACCTTCCTCCCTGCCCCTGTGTTCCTATAAGGAGGTATTTGATTTGAGGAGAGGGTGGGTGGTAGAAGGCTGCATGGTCTAGGGTTGGAGGAAGGCTGGGCACCAGCTGGGTTTATCCAGTAAAGTCTGCTTAAAAAGGTAGTTGACCAGGACTATTTTTATTTCTATATTCTGAATTCCTTCTTTTCTTTTTTTCCTTTTTTTTTTTTTTTTTTTTTTTTTTTTTTTTTTTTTTTTTTTTTTTTGAGACGAACTTTGCTCTTTTGCCCAGACTGGAGTACAATGGTGTGATCTCGGCTCTCACTCCAACCTCCACCTCCTGAGTTCAAGTGATTCTCCTGCCTCAGCCTCCTGAGTAGCTGGGATTCCAGGCACGCACCACCACCCTCAGTTAATTTTGTATTTTTAATAGAGACAGGGTTTCAGCATCTTGGCCAGGCTAGTCTCAAACTACTGACCTCAGGTGATCCACCCACCTCCACTTCCCAAAGTGCTGGGATTACGGGTGTGAGTCACTGCGCCCGGCCATATATCCTGAATTCCTGTTAGGTAGTTCTAGCAACTCAGAAAACTCTTACCAAGTAGACAGTGGTTTGATTTTCTAGATTCAAAAGTTTGTTTTCAAATTTTGTAGGTGAGCTAAGCGAGGGCCCTTATGCTATGTCTAGTAGGCAGGTACGTCACAGTCAAGGTAATATAGAGCCACTCTTTCTATTACTGCCCTGTTTATGGAAGGGGTGGGATAAAGCATCCTCTGTAGAAAGAAGACTTGCTGTTGCAGCCAAAATCAGATGCCTGAGGACCACCAGCTCAGCCTTTGAAAAAGATGAGTGCAGCTGGCCCCTGGGCCCCTCATTTGGCACTGGCTTCATCACCGTCTGTATGGCCTTGAGCAAGTAACTTATCCTGTGGTTCAGTTCCATGTGTGTACAATGGAGGAAGGAAAAGTGTGCGGCTTATAGGGTTATTATGTGGAGACAATGAGCTCACAGACGTGAAGGTCTTGGGAGTCTCAGCACAGAGTAGCCTCTTTGCACTGTTAGGGTTAGTAGCATTGGTTTTTATGACAGTGAAATAAGACAGCATATCTAAAGTCCATGTTGTACAAGGTAAGATCTTGATGATGAGCCGTAGCTACCGAGCCTTCTCACATGGGAGCCTTGGTTCTGCACTCAGGTCAATTTAGGGTGAAGTCAGAAGTGACTCTCTCCCTTCCTGGCTTCAGAGGCAGGGCTGGTGCATGATACCCTGCCAGGGTAACACAAGCTGTCTGCTCCCACGTCTTACATTCTCTTGCTCCTGCGCACTAAACACCTCTTCCTTAGGGCAAGAGAATATTCACAGTTGTAAGTGGAACTAGATAGACTAGACATGTTCCCCTAAAATATTTGTTAACTCAAAATAAAGTATTGAAAAGGAATGGTCAATAAAGGTTGGTCATGCTGTGTATTAGGCACGATGCCAGAGTTTACATTGTGTTCTTACAGACAGATGATATGCTTATGTCTTTGACATATCACTTCTTTATTTCAAAGGTAAAAAGAATAATCTCTTCCCTAAGTAACAATACTGAACAATAATAATCAGTTGTATTTGGAAACCATAAGAGAACATTGAGATGGTGTGCTGTTAGAAATATTTTTAACAGGCCAGGCACAGTGGCTCACGCCTGTAATCCCAACACTTTGGGAGGCCGAGGCAGGTGGATCACAAGGTCAGGAGGTCAAGACCAGCCTGGCCAATATGGTAAAACTCCATCTCTACTAAAAATACAAAAATTAGCTGGGCATGGTGGTCCACGCCTGTAGTCCCAGCTACTCGGGAGGCTGAGGCAGGAGAATTGCTTGAACCCGGGAGATGGAAGTTGCAGTGAGCCAAGATCACGCCACTGCACTCCAGCCTGGGCGACAGAGTGAGACTCCATCTCAAAAAAAAAAAAAAAGAGAAGAAAAGAAACAAATATTTTTAACAGAAACTATACCTATTTTTAAAAATAAACCCCTGTGCTCAGCTCAGTGTTTAATGGAGTAGGACTGTGGCTAAGATTGTACAGGTTACTGGTTAGGAGAGCAGGTCCTGGCATCAGCCATATGCTGCCCAGTGCCTGTGCTGGCTGTGTCTCTCACTAGCTCTGTGTCCTAGGGCAGGTCTCTTCACATTTTTGTGCTCTTCTTTCCTTATCTGTAAATGGGAATGTGAGTACCAGTATCTACTTCACAGGGACATGTTGAGAGTAAAACATAATACATGCACAGTGCTAGGACACTTAGCCCTCAGCAAGTGATATCTTCTGTTCCAAGGCCTGCATCCTACCATCACTTGGGAACCCAGGTAAAGTGTAAGGCACCAGCAACAAAAATAAGCTCCAAGAGTACTGTAAGGGACTACCTCAAAAACAAACATTGGTAGGATCCATGTGTTTCCCTATAGCTAAGAAAAATCCCACCAAATCCATCATTCAACCAGAAACCTAGTAAGATTTCACAATAAAGGTCAACCTGGGGTTGAGATCTGCTGACCACTAGATCTACTGAGATCAGTAGTTGTGTGGGGCTGAGTAGGAGGGGTTGATTACAAATGACCAGAGGGAATTTGGGGGAATGATGGGACGGTTATTTATCTTGATTATGGTTGTAGTCACAAACTGTATGTCCTTGTCAAGACTCATAAAGCAGCACACTAAAAAGGGTAAATTTTACTTTAGGTAAATACTTTGATTTTAAAAACTGAATAGCCATGCTGCTATAAACTATACAGGGTGATTCAAAAAATATAGGAAACAATATATAAAAGATACAGAGATACAGGTATCTTTTAATACATTTGTCCTGCATTAGAATGATTCTCCTCACAGTATGTATTGCCACAGAGACCTAACAATATGCAGTTGGTCAGAATAAATGCAGTGGCAGAATTGAGAGTCACATCCTCTGCATTTATTAACATGTGTTCATGCCCTCAGTTACAATCGTGTCTAGTCCCAAGAATCTATGTTATTTCTCATACTTATTTTAAGAAATGAAGTCACTAAAGCAACCCCTCTCCATAGGAACTCATCAACCATTCAACCATGGCAGGAAAATTCTCTCTGTGTGCTATTCATCTCTGAATTCCTACTTTAAAATCAACATGGGGTTTAAGATTTTGGAGATTGAAAAATAATCTCCAAAGGGCTGGAATTGTGTAAATCAAAGTGGGAAGCAGCCTAGAATCTACGCTCCCTCCCCCCCCACCGCCCCAGTATTTCCCCACCTCTCCCCTCCACACAGACTGCTTTCTCCCACCCTACTCATTTCTCCTTTCCTCCCCGCTCTCCAGCCAGCCTTCCCCACCTCTTGAAGCCCTCAATATTAAGAGAATTCATGTTGCCCAGTGGCAGAATACATGACATGGTATTCCTGCAGAAAACAGGTTATGTAACCCAAAAGCTCTCTGGGCTAGAAATCTGGGAGACCTGGTCTTAGATCAAGTTCCACCCACTACTTAGAAGTTATTTGACCTTTCAGATGTCACGAAACTCCCCTGGGATTTGTGCTCATTCATTTACTTTTAAAAAATTATTTTAAGGCAGGGAGTGAACAAGAATGATACTGCCAAATATATTAATCCTCTGGACAGCCATGGCAATTAAATTTGGCAATAGTTGTGAAACTTCTCAGACCATAAAAGTATCCAGTTAAAACATCCATAATGGAGTTGCGTTATGGTGTGGAGGGGGAATGCTGAAGCCTGGTTAAAGTTGGGGCTACTTTTTTCAAGCTGCCAGACTCTGGGTCACCACTGCCAAAGCCAGTGAGATGTATGTGAAATGGGATCCTGGGGGAGAGAAAACTATCAAAGGCATCTGCAGATTTTAAAAGGCTTCTCTTGTTCTGTAGATTAATATCACTGTAGGAGTATCCTTGAATTTCATTGACGAGAGCTGAATGTTTTGTTTTAAGCAGTTTGCTTAACAGGGTGTGGAAATTTAAGTGCCAACATTCGAGTTGGAAGTTAACACCCTGGAAAGATGAATGAAAGCCCTGCCAGTCTGCTACCACCACCCAACTTCAGGCTCTAAAACAAAACCTGCAGCTGATTTTCTTGCGTCTAGAATTTCAGCGTTCTAGTCATAAAGATCTCCATTACACTTCTTTTGCTTTTTCTCTGAAATGAAAAATATAGGTTTTGAGGTCACAGCTACCCAAGATGAAGGTAAATCTCAATGTGGAAGTTTCTACTGATCCACTTTCTAAGTTCAATGTGTTGCCCCTGTAATGGAGCCACAGCAAGGCAGGATCCTTGTACATACATGGCTTTGAATTCTTTCTCTCGTGGAGTTACCCTGCATTCTCTTACCCTAATGAATGACATAAGAAACACCTTTCATTCTACAGATACTATCATTTTACAAAGACTAATGATGAAAATTCCACAGCTTCCCCAAAGTTAAAATGTCAGACTAAAACACAGCTGGTTGTAGCTTATACTTTGGAAAGCTGTTTCTACCTATTTGTAGTTTAGACTTGAAAATAACCTTTTCCTATCTCCATTGATATAAAATCTACAACAAAGAATTAGTACATTGAGGAGTTGACCATTTTATTGACAGTTTCATCAATTCTGATGGAAGATTCTTTATAGACTCTCCACCCATAGCCTCAAGTCCTACATGAGGATGCCCCTGACTGAGGCAGGTAGGGAGATGAGAAGGAGAACTTTCCTTTTATCATATTTTCAAGTTGCTATGGAAACCCTGGTCCTGGAACCCCAAAACCTGTACACTTGTAGCTTAACAATTATGGGCAATTTGTCTATTATCTTTGCCAGAATTATTCCTACTTTTTTCTCAATCCTGTTGATTTTCTTTTCTTCTCTCGAACTTTCCCAGATCATTTCAGCTCCTGAACTGTGGCCAATGGGCCACAGGAGCTGACTTTGTTTCCCAAATATTCTAATCTGTAAAATTCCTCTTCTGGGAAGTAGTTGAGCGGTGCTTTTAGAACTCTGGTTGAATGCCTCAGTTAAAATGTAACCCTTAACACTTCTGTATTGCTGGTGGGAATGTAAAATGGTCCAGTTGCTGTGAAAAACAATATGGTGGTTCCTCAAAAAACTAAATATAGAATTGCCATATCAGGCTGGACGCAATGGCTCACAACTTGAATCCTAGCACTTTGGGAGGCTGAGGCAGGAGAATCGCTTGAGCCCAGTTCGAGACCAGCCTGGGCAACATAGAAAGACCTTGTCTCTACTAAAAATACAAAAAATTAGCCCAGCATGGTGGCACATGCCTGAGGTCCCAATTACTCAGGAGGCTGAGGCAAGAGGACCACTTGAGCCGGGAGTTCAATGTTACAGGGAGCAGAGATCACACCCCTGCACTCCAGTCTGGGTGACACAGCAAAATCTCAACTCAAAAAAAAAAAAAAAAAAAAAAAAAAAAGAGAGAGAGAGAATTGCCATATGATCCAGCAATTCCACTTCTTCCCATATAATCTTCCCATATATTGGAAGAATTGAAAGTAGGGACTCAGAACAGATATTCCTACACCACTGTTCATAGCCACATCATTCACAATAGCCAAAAGGTGAAGAGAGCCTAACCAAGTATTCATCAATGGATGAATGGATAGACAAAACGTGATATATATATATATACAATGGAATATTATTTAACCTTAGAAAAGAAGGAAATCCCGACACATACTGTAACATGGATGGACCTTGAAGACATTATGCTAAGTGAAATAAGCCAGACACAAAAGGACAAATATTGAATGATTCTACTTATGGGAGGTACCCAGAGTAGTCAGATTCATAGATATAGAAAGTAGAATGGTGGTTGCCAGGGGCTTGGAGGAGGAGGGAATGGAGAGTGATTGTTTAATTGGTTCCAAGCTTCAGTTTAGGATGATGAACTACCTCTATCTGGAGGTAGATGGTGTTGATAGCTGTGTAATAATGTGAATGTATTTAGTGCCACTGGACTAACTGTACACACACTTTAAAATGGTTAAAATGGCAAGTTTTGTATATCTTAGCACAATTTTCTTTACATTCCCAAACAATGTAGCCCCTAAATTGTGGAGATCACCCTGGAGGTGATCAAATAACAAATTGGTGCCAAATTAAGCAGAAAATATCTTCGATCACTTATTCTAACACTACTCTCCTTTCCTTTTTCTTTTCCTACCTCCACCCATCGTCTCTTTCACACTTAAGAACAACAATCAGCATGTGGCTTTCTTTGTTCCAGTCCCAACTTGTCTTCTTACCCCACCTCACCTTGGCTAATTGCCCACATTTCTATTATATCAGAGTTTGTTTGTTTGTTTCCCTTCTCACCCCCTTTTACCTTCACTAACTTGTCAAATTTTTATTCCTACCTGCAATCTCTCAAATGTGATTTAAAACTAACCTGAAATAATTCATCTATTTTAGTTGAGACTAAAGACACCCAGTCTGGAAGTAAACTACTGAAGTCAATGACCTCTTAAATTTCCTTCTGGATCTAATGCTGAAAGAAAACCAAAGGAAAACAAAACATTCTGCCCTTAACACATTGTAAAATGCACATCATATGGTCTGATGATAACTGATCTGACAAAAAAAAAAAAAAGTCATCAGGTCTTTTTTAAACTCTAATGCAACATTTATGATCAATATCTCAATTATGTTTTGTTTCCAACTGCTAGAATGTTGGCAGAGATAATCCTTGGGCTTAATTTTTGTATAACTTGTACCTGCTCATTATAAAAGAAAAAAAAAATAGTACTGATAAATAAAGCAAAGAAAAAGACCAGGCATTACCCGTAATTCTATCCCCCAGAGGTAATCATTGCTAACACTTCAGTGTATATTCTGCCAGCGTGTTGAATTTTTTAAAACCAAGAAGAAAGGACTTTTTGGAGTCACATTTCAAATGAAAGGGACTGCTGTGTGCCTAGGGCCTGGGCAGAGATATTTGAGAAGAGATGTGAGGCACATATGTTTTCTCTGGCTTAGAAGAGTGCAAACAAACCATAAACAGTGTGATGGCTGGGGTCATGAACAGTTTATCTCCCCTTTTATTTAGAGTGTCAAGGCAAGGGCATCTAAGTTCAATAGTGATAAGTTAAATTCCTACTGAGTTGAGGCATCCCTTCCTTGCTGGCCAAGGGAGGTTTCTTTAGGTACTTTTATGAATTGATGGGCTTGGAAACCAAGACAGTTGGTTTCCAAAACCAAAAGGTCACTGGGTCCAAATTCTCCTTCTAGGAAAACCATGTCTGAAGTGGTCAGCACCATTGGGCATGCTTTCTGTCTTAAGTTATCATTAATGTAAATTCCACAAGGTCTCTGGGTTCCATATGAAATGTCTCTTATTGTCAAAAAGTCTCAGCCTGTGTTAATCAATCTGTTTAAGCTTATTTACTTACAGATGTCTTCTGCGGAGAAGACTAATCAGAACTTTTGTTCCCTGAGGCTAGTAAGCCAGCCCTCAGCCTTCTCTTCACTGGGATATTTAGATTGAACCATATGGAATGGCCAATATCACACCATTTTTGACCTTAAAAATAGCAAATGTACATGCTTAGACCTAATAAATAACCCTAACTCTTCTTAACTTATTTCAGAGGTTCTTTATTTCTTTTGACAATTGAGGAGTTTTTCGTCCCCACTCTGGACCTTCTCCAATGTCTCTGTAGCCTTCTTAGAATTCAGTGATTCATGGATGCATACTAGTGCCAGAATAATTGCTAACACCACAGAGAACTGTTGCAGACATACTTAACCATTCCCACTTTTTAAAATGTCAATTGGAATTTTTTAAAGTTAAAGACAGTAAATGAGAGAAGACCCAGGTTAAAACATACTCCCATGGGTTTAGGGCTAGAAATAGTATGGGGAGAAAAAGAGATATTATCAAATAAATAAACAAAATTATGAGATTCCCTTGATCAACGATATCACTTTCTACTAGTTTAATATTTCATGACCAAGAAGATCCAATATGCCTATTTTTTCTTCCCTTCTCACCTTTAGCTCAACCATAAATTTCCAGCAACAGTGCACATGGCGCATCAAAAACCCACACCTGCTCTGGAAAAGGTTGTTCCACTGAAAAGGATCTACATTATTCAGCAGCCTCGAAAATGTTAAGCCTGGATTTAAAACACAGCCGTCTGGCCAGCTGCCTCAAACATCTGACAGCTTAGCAAAAAGGGCCAAAGCTTTCCATAGGCGTGCTGCACTTGCTTGGTAAATTAAACAGCTTTTGTATCTTCCCCTTTGACTTTAGGTAATAAAGCATCCAAACTTGTAAATCTAACACATCCCTGTGCCTCTTTTTGGTCCAGGTCAGAATCCCATTGATGTTTGCATGTGTAATTCTGTAGACTAAGTGAAGCATCCAGAATACCTGACTGTTCCATCCACCTCCCTGCATAAGCACTCTTCTTGATGCTGACCCTGAATTGTTCCACCCTCACTGAGTTCTCCTTGTAGGCAGAGGTTGGAGAGGAGTAGACTGGGTTTGGAAAAGGTCAATATCCAATGCAAACATAAGAAGTGACTCTTCTCAGTTTGTCTGTCTAAGGATGTTCAAGTTTTCACTTGAGGTGAAATGTCTTTTCCAGTATCCCACATAAGTACATAGTTTATTTTCAAGGCTCAATGTGGGAAAAAGAAAAATTAAATTGACTACAAACATATTATTTTCTGCCAAGCAATCAAGGACAGAAGGTAGAATTATAGCTTCAGTGAGAGAGTTGCTCAGGGCCTCCCAGAAAGCTGCAGAACAGGACATCGTGGTTGGGCTACAGAAGTTATTTTCACTGGAGGTGGGGTGGGAAAGAGAGTATTGTCATAACTAAGCTTGCACTAGCTCTTCTCCCCTCTACCCCATACACACACACACACACACACACACACACACACACACATTTCATGAATTCACACGTAAACAGTCAAGGGCATCCTCAGGTGACAGCTGGGGACGGCCATATCCTTTCCTCACAGAGGTTGGCTGTCACTCACTGCTTCACCATTCTGCACCTCCAGTTGAGAATGCTATTGGACCACTAGCCCTTCTCTTTACCCAGGGTGCCAGCACTTCAGTCCTTCGTTGAACAGGTTGACAACTCTTGGAGTATGACCTGGTGCTGAACCTGTCACTGATTCTTGGAAACAAGAGGCACTGGCTAATGCCCACTTGGATGTGGGGATGCATCCACATCCTCCCCTCCATTTTTTTGGCTCTTTTTCAGGAATAAGGGAATTGCTAGAGACAATAGCAGGCCTTCAGGCAATGCCAGCATGAATCAGTAAGACAGTTATTACCACCTCATTTTGGCTTAGCTCAGTTTCCAGTCCTCTGGGACTGTTGTCAGATATAGCCCAGGAAGATAACTGTTGTGAGGAAAATGGATGAAGTTCAAGGTCAGCCACTGTTTTCCAACAGGACAGTAACACAGACCAGATGGTGGGTACAGGTTGGAACATTGGACTAACATTCAGGAGACGGAGATGCTACTACTGACCCTCACTGGTTCTGCAACCTTAAGTAAGCCACTCAACCTTTCCAATCCTTGCCAAATGGGGACAATAGCACCTGACTCCCCAACTGAACCCTTTCAGTGTTGTGTACTGCAAAGAAGATAAAATGACTACTGAGATTGGTAAAAGCTAATTAAATAGTAGTGGTGAGAGCAAAATGGTGCTGGGATGCCTATCCTAGAAGCTGCCAGAACTAGAGTAATAGTAGAACTCTATTAAGCTGAGACTAGAACAGGAAATTCAGAGAAAAGCTGAAGATTTGGGACTGGATGGAGGCAGGAAGGAAACATGGGGAGGGGGTGATAAGAGAAATGAGAAACGCAGATGGTGGCACTGCTAGATTTGCCTTTCTTTAGGGTGATATGAGGGCCAACCACCCAAAGGAAGTGAGAAGGGAGGAAGGGTACCATTTTGTCTGTCTGGAGACGAGGGATGTACTGTGGGGGAAGGGAGGCTGCTCAAAGGGAGCCTCCGCAGTGAGGACCCACGCATGAACTTAGGTCTACAATTACAGTCATTTAAATCACCAAGTCACAGGAAGTCAGAAGTTTGGTACAAGCTTCAGATCTGAAAGGAAATTGGAATTCCCTTGGCTAATGTAGCAGCAGAAGAAGGTCCAGGAGAGAATTCTGTGGTGACATGGAGGCATGTGCAAGAGCTGCCCACTGTCCCTCCTGAGGAAGACAGACCAGCATGGATGTGCTGTGGCTCCGCTCAGGAGCCCTCAGCCATGGGTCATGGGCCCAGCAAAGGCCATGAAAAGGAGGAGGGGCTGCCGTGGGCTGGGAATCCACTGGCAGATAACTTTCTTCAGCTCGTTTGAGTTCCGTTCACCAGATTCTATGCTAGGCACTGGGACATGAAGATGAATAAGACACAGCCCCTGTCCACCAGGATCTCTCAGACCAAAGGGAAATGGACACCCAACAAATCAATAACAAGAGAGAGTATAGATGCGGCTTGGTGGGGGCCCGGGTCATGCTGTGGATGAAGCTCAAGAACTCACCCGAAGGTCACGTGCAGGCCAAGAAACAACCATGGTGACTATGGAGACCAATAACTCATGTTCGGATCTTTAATAAACAGACATTCCCTAAGCTTATTATGAAATCTTTAAACATACACAAAAGTTGAGTGAATATTATATTGAACCCTCACGTACCCATCACAGGGCTTCAACAACGTGGACCATCTTGGTTTGGCCACAGCATCCGGCCGCCTACTTCTTTTCTCTTTTCCTTCTCTCCTTCTGGGTTATTTTAGAGTGAGCCCTAAACCTCATATCATTTCATCTAGAGAAACTTCAGTACGTTATCTCCAAAAGACAAGCCTTCGTGTGTGCTCTCTCTCTCTCTCTCTCTCTCTCACATCTCTTTCTCCTTCTGTAAACTGAATTTTCACCAAGATTGAGGAGAATCTTTCCCCACAGAAGGGAGATCGGCATTGCTAGCTATGCTAGGCATAAGAGCCAAAACAAACAGAAGACCCCCCGCTGAGCCAGCACCGCTGAGAGAGCAGGTAGAGTTCGGACAGTAGATGATGAAGCTGGCCCTCAGGTCAAAGGAGGGAACCAGGAAACACGAAGCTGCTAATGGCAAACAACAGGAAGAAAATGACAGGCAAAACTAGGTCTTTCTGAGGAAAAAGATGTAGAGAACACTTAGAAATAGCTATTTCTGAGATCACTCAAAAAAGCATACAGTAAGAGAGGAACAAAGGATGATAAATTATTGGCAGGAAAAACTAAAATCAATTTATCCAACAAATACTTGCCAGGTTTCTCCTGTGTGATAGGTTTCATTTAGATAGATGCCAAGTCAAGCAATATATGCCTGGCATTTGACATGTCGTGTTTTATCTGTTTTATTTTATTCATTCATTCATTCATTCATTTTGAGACAGGGTCTTACTCGGTCGTCCAGGCTGGTGTGCAGTGGCGCAATCATGGCTCACTGTAGCCTCAATCTCCCTGCTTCAGATGATTCTCCCAAGCTGCTGGGACCACAGGTGTACGCCACCACACCCATGCCTGGCTAATTTTTTATTTTCTGTAGAGACAGCGTTTCCTCATATTGCGCAGGCTGGTCTCAAACTCCTAGGCTCAAGCGATCCTCCCACCTCGGCCTCCAAAAGTGCTGGATTACAGGCATGAGCCAGTGCACCTGACCTGAACTATGTTTTGTTTTAAAGAACGTCTAGATGTCAGCTGGTGTCACCACCCCCTTCAGAATAAGATTGGCTCAAATACCCATATTGTCCCCAGTGGATAATTAAAGCCCTCTCCAAGATGTGTGTAAATTCCTGGGAGGGTTACACTGGTGTGGTTACCTCTGATTTTCAGTGGATTCGTTCATTGCTTGCTGTCTCTGTGCCCTCACCACCCTGATCCCGACCCAGCTCTTTTCCATGATTTCCCTAAAAGTCTTCTTCAGTGGGTGGCAACATTTACTAAAGACTTTGTAGAGCATTTACATCATGGTAACCAGATGACATCCAGTAGAACGTCTGCTACCTTCATTCTGTTTGTGGGTCCTTCCACCCACTTCCCACTGCCACCCCCACTGCACCCCACCCCAGGACTTCGTTTACTGCTCATGTCACCTGGGGCAGCCTCCATCTTGCTGGAAGTGTTCCCCTCTCCCACTCTCCCTTCCCTCACTTTTCTTCCCTTAACCCTGTTCAGTTTCAAATCAGCAATTCAGCTACTTCTCTGGTTGTTGGACTCCTGGAAAACCATGTCACCTTACCCCAAAATAGTCTCCTCACACTCAAACAACTCTGACACCAACTGTCAGGATGTCAACATTTTTGTCCAAATGATAGAACAGATGAACAATGAATTCATTAGAACAAATGAAATGATAGAGAACTGGAGGCAAGAGAAATGAGAAGCCAAAGGAAAAGGAAGAGAAGTTTCAAATAAAATCTTGAAGGCCTGAAAGAAATACACGCACAAAATTAGGGCAAGCAGAGCTTCCACTAAAAAATATATAAGATAGAATTTTAAACATGGTTTTCCATACAGTATTTCATGGAATTGTCACAAGAATTCTGAAAGATGATAGCTATTATTATCCTATTATACCGAAGGGAAAAATGAGCCTCTGGGAAATTAAGAGATTCCTTAATGTCTTACAGTTTGTTAAGTAGAGAAATTTATCTGGGGCTCTCTTAATCCCAAATCTAGAGCTATCTCTGCTACCCCATAAGAAAATAGGTTGGAGCTGAAGCTTAGAAGTCTCCAAACAGAGAGGATTGAGATGTAATTTTGATTTAGGAAATAGAGATGAAATTGAAGAGAGAATTCTGTGTGTGAAAGAACTGATGTAGGATTCACCGAATACCTCAATAGGGCAAGAGCCACACAAACACAGCTTCTCAGATTTTTCTTTGAAAGGTGCTATGGTTTGAATGTCTGTTTCTTCCAAAGCTCATGTGGAAATGTAACCTCCAATGTGGCAGCGTTGAGAGGTGAGGCCTTTGAGAGGTGATTGGGTCAAGAGGGCTCTGCCCTTCTGCATGGATTAATGCGTTCAGGGATTAATGGATTAATCGGTTATCATGGGAGTGGGCCTGGTGGCTTTATAAGGAGAAGAAGGGAGGCCTGGCTTAACATGCTCAGCCCCCTCCCCATGTGTGATGCTCTGTACCACCTCGGGACTCTTCAGAGAACCTCCACCAAAAAGAAAGGGCTCCCAGATGTGGCTTCTCAACCTTGGATTTCTCAGCCTCCATAACTGTAAGAAATACATTTCTTCTCTTTATAAATTACCCAGTTTCCGGTATTCTGTTGTAAGCAACAGAAAACAGACTAAGACAGATGTAATGTGAAAGCTTAAAAGATCATGGAAGTGAACTGGGTTTGGAGAAAAGATCAAATATACAGGATGAGCCTTCGAAAGACAACTGAAAGATAAAAGGGAACTTTGCACAGGACACCTCTCCTGTGTACAGCAAAAGACATGAGGCTGGGGAACATGTCAAGTGAGGCTTGGGAAAGGAGCTAGGGTAGGGGAAAGATGACCTTGCACTGAAGTATTCATTATCAGACTGTAAGGTGTAGTAACAGACATCTGAATGTTTTCTACAATGGCTTTGCAAATAAGTCTAAATCATTGCAGAAGCATGATTTGAATGACCTGGGTGCCTACTTTATGAGCAAATGTATTACAGGACCTCTGGCCCAAGTTCACACTGGGATTTTTAACCCATCAACAGTGCCAGTACTCTATCTCAGAGACCTATGAGAAAAGAAGGGAGGAGGACTTATAGAAATGTTCCTCATGAACAAAATTTCACGGTAGTGTGAAAACAGAAAAATGAGAGAACTGAGTCATTGTAAGCTTGCTAAAGTTATGAAACTGGCCAGAATCATATCTATATTAGAACAGCCATTGATCATAAATAAAATAATTTAGGTCAACACTGTGGATGCAAAGGAATTTTTTTTTCTTTTTTAAAAGGTCTATCAGTTATTCAAGTTAAAGACCCATTCAAGTGGAGAGAAGAATATTTATTTAGCTGCCCATGCTAGCCATTTGAATATGGCAGGATTGAGAGGATCATAAGCAAAAATGCTAGAGGTCATAAAATGTAAAGTGCAGGATTTTGTCATCTCTGTGTACACGATGAAGAGATTGAAATTAATTTCTAAAAACATAGGAAATTGGGTAGAAGTGAAGAAGAACAGAAGTCCTGCTCCCCTTTAAAGATTTCAGAAAAATGAAACATTTTCTTTAACGAATAAAGAGAGTTTTCCAAAGGAGTATAGCCAGAGGCTTTTAAGGATAAAATAGATATTGCTGCAGAAGTGTTTAAGAGACAGCGCAGTTAAATAAAATGGAGGTGAAGACACTGGAGCAGAAATAGCGAAATTGAAGACCAGATGAAACAGAATGGGGAGGATGAGAGCAGAAAAGGTCAGGCAAGAACAAAAACACTCTCACCAGAAACCTGAGGTCTGGGAGACGAGTGAGGACTGTCACAAGATTAAAATGGACAGAATAAGAAGGCACCAGAAGAGAACCTTGAGATAATGGAAAGGTTTAACCAAACGGATCAAGTGCAAAGAAAGACTGAGTGGCCAGCTCGGCTGTGGAGGAAGAAACAAGCAATCTGACAGCGGACATCATGGGTCAAGTGGCTCTAAGTGAGCGGGTTTTGAAGGAAGGAAGCACCCGGGTCTAGCAGGCGCCCTGCGTAGTTCTATCAGGCATTTAAGAACTGAGCAAAGCACTGTTTTCCATGACAGACACTTGAGAGGAAGGTGGAGTGTCCTGTATAGTAAAACAAGGAGCTGGTGATATTTCCAAAAGAAACAGAAGGTGGATGCTGGGAACTAGAGGTCACTATCTTTACAAACTTGTAGTAGGAGACTTTGTAGCAGAATTCTAGACATAGTTTTTTAAAAAGTTGTCTGGACTGGTGTGAAATGACAAACATGTCAGGGGCTTAGCGGGGATAATCAACAGTGGGGGTGGGGGCAGGGGTGGGGCTGGGGGATGGTCCCTGACCACACAAGCAGTTGTTAAAAAAAAAGAAAGAAAAAAGCCTTTTTGCTGTGTCTCCAAGGACTAGCCATTTGGCCTCCCTTTTCCAATTCTTGAAACACACCAAAGGGGCTGGAGTAGCACAAATCAGTCTATTTTTATCAGGCAAGAAGGAAGGCCCAATACTGCCATATCTTTTTGTTCTTTTCAAAAGCAATCTGAAATATAGGTTTTGTGTGAAATCTTCTGGATTTGATATGTTGGCTCAACTTTCTTATGTTTATTTATTTATTATTTATTCCCTTTTTTTTTTTTTTTTTTTTTTTTTTTTTTGAGACGGAGTCTCGCCCTGTTGCCCAGGCTGGAGGGCAGTGGTGCGATGTCACTGCAAGCTCCGCCTCCCAGGTTCAAGCCATTCTCCTGCCTCAGCCTCCTGAGTAGCTGGGACTACAGGCAGGTGCTACCACGCCTGGCTAATTTTTTTTGTATTTTTAGTAGAGACAGCGTTTCACCGTGTTTTCCTGACCTCGCGATCCGCCCGCCTCAACCTCCCAAAGTGCTGGGATTACAGGCGTGAGCCACTGCACCCGGTCTTTTACGTTTATTTTTACCATACACTGTGCAAACCCTTGAGTTTGCATGTTCAATTTGGCCAATGGGCCACCGTTTCGTATATGCCGGGATTTTCACGCCGAGCCTTCACAACCGTCCTACGTTCCTGATGACCTGAGGGATGTAAGGGCAGGGCTTGCCTCTCTTGCAGGGGGAGATGCAAGGAAATAGTTAAAAACCTTACAGTTTGGCAAGAAGTAGGATGTGAAGATGAAAAGGAAATGGCCCACTTTAAGCAGAGCCCGGTTTTAGTTTCCGCAGGTGGTAGCATTCTGGCAGTTACTGAAGGTTTACATCAGCACTGACAAAATAATACACAAAGTCATAAAAATAAAAATAAAAAACAGAGAAATCTGATAATACGGATGGTATGGATGGATGAAGAGGCTAGGCCCATGAGGATTTCTGCTTCAAGGTTTGGAGGGTGTAGAATAATAGCTATCATTTGCTGAGAATTTACTGTGTGCCAGAGGCTGTCCGTTATATTTAATCTCTAATATTTACAACAACCCCTTTTACAAATGCCGAAGGATTATTCAGAGGAGTTAAGGCATACAACACCCAGGTCTCTGGGCCTTTATGCTTTCTTCTTTAACTGGAAATCTTTCCATTACATTTTTTTTGCCAAAATATTCATTGCAACACTATTCATGTGTTTAAAAAGCCAACAAATGATCAAATAATTCCACTCCTAGATATATAACCAGGAAATAAAACACATATCCACACAAAAATTTGTACACAAATGTCACAGCAGCTTTATTCATAATAGCCAAAAATGTAAAACAACTCAGATGTCCATCAACTGACAGGTAAAAAAGATGCAGTATCTCTATACCCTGGCATATTACTTGACAATAAAAAGGAATGAAGTGCTGATTCATGCTACAACATGGATCAATCTTGAAAACATTACGCTAAGTGAAAGAAGCCAGTCACAAAAGACCACATATTGTTCCGTTTACATAAAATGTCCAGAATAGGCAAAACTATACAGGTAGTGAGTAGAAGTGGTTGCCTAAGACTGAGGGACAGGGAGAGTTGGAGGTTGCATTAACCCTAAATATTAATAGTATAGGGTTTCTTTGAAGGATGCTGAAGATGTTCTCAGATTGATTATACTGATGGTAGCACAACTCTGAAAATACTAAAAACCATTGAATTATACACTTAAGTGAAATTGTATGATACATCAATTATCTCAATAGAATTTTTACAAAAAAAAAAAAGATATAAAGAGAATATTGGTTTTGAAATATCTGTTCCATGTCATGAAACACAAATTATTACCTAATAAAGGTTGGCACCAGCTAGCCGGGCGAGGTGGCAGGCTCCTGTAGTCCCAGCTACTCGGGAGGCTGAGGCAGGAGCATGGTATAAACCCGGGAGGCGGAGCTTGCAGTGAGCTGAGATCCGGCCACTGCACTCCAGCCCGGGCGACAGAGTGAGCCCCGGACCAAAAAAAAAAAAAAAAAAAAAAAGTTTGGCACCAATTTTATATTCTAACTTCTTTACCAACCCAAACTGTAGTCCAATCCCCAGGCTTATGGCCCTCAATATTGGGGCTTGGCTACACCTCGGGCCTTAGACTATCCAGGGCATAAGCATTTTGTGTGTGTGTGAAACAGGGTCTCACTCTGTCATCCAGGCTGGAGTGCAGTGGTGCAATCACAGCTCACTGCAGCCTCCACCTCCTGGGCTCAAGTGATCCTCCCACCTCAGCCTCCGAAATAGCTGGGGACTACAGGTGTGAGCCATCACACCCAGCTAATTTTTTAATTTTTTGTAGAGACAAGGTCTCCCTATGTTGTCCAGGCTGGCCTTGAATTCCTGGGCTCAAGTGATCCTCCTGTCTCAGCCTCCCAAATTGCTGGCATTAGAGGCATGAACCAGTGTCACATAAGAATTTCACATACAGTATCTCATTTACTTCCATGACAGCCCCACAAGAAGGGTATTATTATCATTCCCATGGGAAGGATGAGGAGATGCTTAGTGAGACTGCATCATTTACTAAGCAATGAAGTTGGTATGTAGCAGAGTCAGGGTGCAAAACCAGACAGCTGGATGTCACAGCCTGGACTTCCCACACAAAACCCCACATGCTCATACGCTGTTGGTGGTATTGTAAATTGGTACATATTAACTTTCTGGAGGGTAATTTGACAGGGTGTGTCAAAAGTTATTTGAAAAACCATACTTTTTAACCCAGCTACTCCTAAAAATTTTCTATAAAAATTATTGGACAAGTAAATAAAGATATATATGCAAATATAAGGATGTTCATCAAGGTATTGTGTGTGTGTGTGTGTGTGTGTGTGTGTGTGTATAGCAATAGCCAATTTAAAAAACTTTTTAAAAGAAAAATTCGTATTTATGTCCACAAAGGATTGGCTAAATTATAGCCCAGCACATCCCTCTGGCAGTGTAGCTGAGCTCAGGAAAGGGATGTTCTGTGGATTAGCATCTGGGGAGAGCAGGAGGGGTTAGGAGAATAGGAAGGAAGAACCCTTCACCAAACCAGGTCAGAAGGCCCAGCCTGGGCTGATGTGTGTGTCACACTCTTGGAAAGGTCACCTCCTCACCACCATCCCAGTCTTCACCAGGATTATAGAGCAGTGTCTATTAATGACAGAACCATTCTTCAATGTCATTTACTCAAAACATATCATCTAGCATTAATCTATTCATAGAATGTTTCTGAAATATTTTTAGACTAGTTTTAGGGGCCAGGTGAGGTGACTCATGCCTGTAATCCTAGCACTTTGGGAGGCCAAGGAGGGTGGATTGCCTGAGTTCAGGAGTTTGAGACCAGCCTGAACAACACGGTGAAACCCTGTCTCTACTAAAATACAAAAAAGAAATTAGCTGGGTATGGCAGCATGTGCCTGTAGTCCCAGCTACTTGGGAGTCTGAGGCGGGAGAATTGCTTGAACCCGGGAGATAGAGGTTGCAATGAGCCGAGAACGCACCACTGCACTCCAGCCTGAGCAACAGAGCAAGACTCCATCTCCAAAAATAAAAATAAAAATAAACTGGTTTGGAGGCTGCAAAATACTACCTCATGTTAGTTAAAGCAGCCATGTAAGACTCTGGGTCTTCGCCAGAGCCACAAGGACTCTGTGGAAAGGAAAGCCCCCTTTCCTTCCTTAGACCTTCCATGCTTACCTCCACCTCCATATTTCTCCCCTTTCTCCAACAGGAACAAGCTCAGCTGGGAGTGAGCAATGAAAGGCAGGTCCAGCCCTTTCACCATGGCTGCAGTTGGAAGCAAACAAGTGAATTTGACACAAGGTGATGTGTGTGTATATATATATATATATATATATATATATAGTTTTGTATTGTTTTGTTTTGTTTTTTTGTTTTGAGACACAGTCTTGCTCTGTCACCCAGGCTGGAGTGCAGTGGCACAATCTCAGCTCACTGCAACCTCCAACTCCTGGGTTCAAGCGATTCTTCTGCCTCAGCCTCCCAAGTAGCTGGGACTACAGCCACGCACCACCATGCCTGGCTAATTTTTGTATTTTTAGTAGAGACGGGGTTTCACCATGTTGGCCAGGCTGATCTCAAACTCCTGATCTCAAGAGATTTACCCGCCTTGGCCTCTCAAAGTGCTGGGATTACAGGCGTGAGCCACTGCGCCCAGCCTATATATTTTTAATTACTTTTAAACAAGGTGTAGTTGAGGAATCTTCTTCCAACTTCATGACTGAACTATAATGGGAGCCTGTGCAACCTTTTCATTAGGACTTAAGGGAAGCTGCAGACTTTTAGAAATCAATGGCTTGATTTTACCAAAAGGAAGATGAAAAAACTCTCTAGAGACTGATGAATGGATGCCATTAAGAGTGTTTGATGAGCTCCACAGTGACACACCCAATTCACTTCCTCACCTATAACAGTAGATTGCCCAATGGCCATTTTGTACAACATAAAAGTTAAGATTGATCTTCTGTTTAGGAAACATTTGTTTCCACAAAAAAACTCTCTTGTTCGTATTGCATCACCATAAATTCATGAAGTGGGTAACTGTGCAATGGTTACATTTTTAGAAAATATATACTGAAACATTTAGGTGTAGAGGATCCAGAACCTCAGTTGGTTCAGATACAGTATGAGAGAGAGAGAGAGAGAGAGAGAGAGAGAAAGTGCATGTGGGATAAAATGTTGATAACGGGGAATCTGGTTAAGGACATATAAATCTTTTTTTTTTTTTTTGGAGACAGGGTCTCACTCTCATTGGGCAGGCTGGCAGCTCACTGCAGCCTTGACCTGCCAGGCTCGAGCTGTCCTCCCACCTCAGCCTCCAGAGTAGCTGGGAACACCAGTGTGCATCACCACATCAAGCTAATTTTTGTATTTTTCATAGAAATGGGATCTTGCCATGTTGGCCAGGCTAGTCTTGAGCTCCTGGGCTCAAGTGAGCCATCTGTCTAGGCTCCCAAAGTGCTGGGATTACAGTTGTAAGCCATTGCACCCAGAGGGCATAGAGATCTTTGTGCTATTTTTATTTTTGTAATATTTTTAAAATTTTGAAATCATATTTACTATTTGGGTGACAGAATGGACTATTTGGGCTTTCAACAGAAGCCCAAACCTCAGCATTATGCAATATATCCATGTAATTAACCTGCACAAGTACCCCAAATCTAAAATTTATTTATTTATTTATTTATTTATTTGTTTATTTTGAGATGGAGTCTCGCTCTGTTGCCCAGGCTGGAGTGCAGTGGCATAACACAGCTCACTGTAACCTCGAACTCCTGGGCTCAAGTGATCCTCCCACCTCAGCCTCCCAAAGTGCTGGGATTACAGGCATGAGCCACCATGTCCAACTTAAACGTTTTTTTTTAAGGAAAAAAATAAAATAAACCTTGCCATCATATCTAAATCAAGTGCTAAACATTAAAAAAGACTCTCTAAGCCAAAAGCTAAGAATATATTGATGCTTCTCAAATGGTAACAAGGCACCCTGAGGATATTAATGTAATGCCTACATCTGACTTTTTTTTATAGTTATTTTGAATAGAAAATACACTTAGATGAGTGAAAACTCTGAACAATATGAAAAGGTAGGTACTGAGAACTGTCATTCCTTCCCATCCCCATCAACTCCGTTGCTCTCACACTCTTATTCATTTCTGGTTTCTCTTTCCAGTGACTACTTATACAAATACAAACAAATATGAATATATATTATTCCCCTCCCTCCTTTATACGCAAAATGAGGCATGCTGTACACACCCTTCTGTGCTTTGGTTTGGTCACCTAGCGGTATATCCCGTAGTCTCTTCAGCCTGACATCCCTTTAGGATGTCATCCCTGCCTGTAGAAAGGCGGACGTAATCGCTGCTTCTATTTATTCACACAGAGAGTGTGTCCAAGCCTGATACCTGGCTCTGGATTAAATGAACTGTGCTTTGCATTTGCACTTCACAGCTGGCTAGAAAAGTCAACTCCTACAGTTGTCAAAGGTCAAGTTCAGAATGTCTAGACACTTTCTTAAATATTCTGACTCGTTTTGAACTTCAAGGAAAAATGATACTTCAAATATTTTTCTTGAAAGAACACGGAGAAGATGGGCTGGCCACAGAGTTTACTTACATTTTCATGATTCCTTTTTTAAATGCCTCACTCGGGGAATTTTCAGACAATCTTTGTTTTGTATTCCTGCCCTTTGTTATACATGGCTGCAACCCAGAACTGTCAGAGGAGATTAAGTTTATAAGAGAAGAGTTTCTAAATTTTTGAAATATTATGACTAAGTGAAATCATTTTTTTTTCCATCTGCAATGCAGTTTAGCTCAGCTCAACAGACATTTACTGGGCCTTGTGCAAACCACTGAGCTTTAATAGATGAATGAGACATTGCTCCTGGCCTCAGATGAACACAAATAATTTCTCTTTAATGTGGAAACTGCTATGGTACACAAGCAGGCACAGGCTGCTACAGGAGGACAAAAGAAGAGTGCTGAGCCCTGCCTCACTAGAGAAAATGAGCTAAGTCATGAAGACCAGTAAAAGCTGAACAGAAAAAGAAGGGCAGGAGCAGCAGAAGCAAAGGTCGTGAAATTTCATGAACACGCAAAGGTAACTACTGTAGGTGGGAAAGTAACAAACCATTTGAGCATCATTAGAGTCCACAGCAGGAGACGTGGCTGCAAAAGGGAGAGCCTTGTATGGCCTGCCAGGGAGTTTGGACTTGAATCTAAGCAGTGGTTAAAGAAAGGACCTTGGTCAGGTTTCCTTTCAGAAGCCTCATCTTGGCTTTGATATGGAGGAAGAATGTGGGAAGGGATAAATCGATAGGCAGAGAGACATAGAGGCCAAAAGGAGCAGGCGTATTTGAGAAAGGTTTGGGCAGCAGACACTGCAGGGCTTGATGATTGCTGGTCTGTGCGTGGGAGGAGTCCAGGAGGATCCTTGGTCCTGACTCATGTGACTCAGGGAATGATGGGGCCATTTATTTATTTATTTATTTATTTATTTGAGATGGAGTCTTGCTTTGTCGCCCAGGCTGGAGTGCAATGGTGCAATCTTGGCTCACTGCAACCTCTGCCTCCCAGGTTCAAGCGATTCTCCTGCCTCAGCCACCCGAGTAGCTGGGATTACAGGCGCGTGACACCATGCCCAGCTAATTTTTGTATTTTTAGTAGAGGCGGGGTTTCACCATTTGACCAGGCTGCTCTTGAATTCCTGACCTCAGGTGATCCACCCACCTCAGCCTCCCAATGTGCTGGGATTACAGGCGTGAGCCACCGCGCCCGGCTGGTGGGGCCATTAAAGGAATCAGGGAAATACAGCAGGAGGGAAAGGATGATGGGTTCTGTTTGAGTCCTGTTGACTGTGAGCATAGCAGGCAGATGCAGCTATGAATCCGATGATCAGAGGAGAGTTCTGGTATGAAAAATACATATTCAAGCATTATATTAGTTTCCTGAGACTGCTGTAACAAAGTACCACAAATTTAGTAGCTTAAAACAACATAAATTTATTCTCTTACGATTCTGGAGGTGAAAAGTCTAAAATTAGTCTCACTGAGCTAAAGTCAAGGTGTCAGCAGGGTTGGCTCCTTCTGGAGGCTCTAGGGGAGAATCCTTTTCCTTGCCTTTGCTCCGAGAGACTGCCTGCATTCCTCAGTTTCTGGTCCTTAATCCGTCTTCCAAGCCAAGAGTGCAGCGTCTTGCTTCTGTTGTCACATAGCTTTCTTCTGTAGTCATGCCTCCCTCTGCCTCCTTTCTATCAGGACACGTGTGATTACATCGCACAGATAATCCAGGATAATATTCCCATCTCAAGATCACAACTGCTCATTTTGCTCGATAAGGTATTATTCGCAGGTTCCAGAGATTAAGACCTGGGCATCTGTGGAAGCCATTATTCGACCTACTATGTGTTGATAGCATAAAGTTACTGAGAGTAGATAAGGTGAACATGTATGGAGAGAAAAGCATGAGATCAAGACCAGAATACTGGAAATACCAAAGTTAGAAGAGTGAGCACTGGACTAGGCATGGTGGCTCATGCCTGTAACCCTAGCACTTTGGGAGGCCAAAGTGGTGGATCGCTTGAGCCCAGGAGTTTGAGAGCAGCCTGGGCAACACAGTGATACCCTGTGTCTACAAAGAAAATAAACAAAATTCGATGGGCATGGTGGCATGTGCCTGTAGTCCAAGCTACTTGGAAGGCTGAGGTGGGAGGATCACTTAAACCCAAGTGGTTGAAGCTGCAGTGAGCCAAGATCATGCCACTACCCTCCAGTCAGGGAAACAGAACAACACCCTGTCTCAAAAACTAGTGATAATTGACTGGGTGTGGTGGCTTACGCCTGTAGTCCCAGCACTTTGAGACACCAAGGTGGGTGGATCACTTGAGTTCAGGATTTCAAGACCAGCCTGGCCAACATGGTGAAATCCCGTCTCTACTAAAAATACAAAAAATTAACCAGGCCTGGTGGCACATGCTTGTAATCCCAGCTACTCGGGAGGCTGAGGCAGGAGAATTGCTTGGACCTGGGAGGCAGAGGTTGCAGTGAGTTGAGATGGCACCATTGCACTCCAGCCTAGGTGACAAGAGCGAAACTCCATCTCAAATAATAATACTAATTTTTTTTTAAGGAGTGACCATTGGAAGAAGGAACCCAAAGAAGATGGAGAAGGAAGGCTGACCAAGGGGAGCACCAGGAAAGAACTGGTGTCATGGAGGTGAAGAATGGAGAGTTACAGGGAGTGGCGGCAGGTGACATTGAGTAAACCACCTAGAGGTCCCCAGGGCTGCAGGTGACATTGAGTAAACCACCTAGAGGTCCCTGGGCATCTTTTCCATGGTTGTTTCAGTGAAGTGCAAAGGGTAGACATCAGATGGCAGTGCTGGGTGCAGTGATTCACGCCTGTCATCCCAGCACTTTGGGAGGTTAAGCCAGGCAGATCACAAGATCAGGCAATTGAGACCATCCTGACTAACACGGTGAAACCCCGTCTCTACTAAAAATACAAAAAAATTAACCGGACGTGGTGGCAGGCACCTGTAGTCCCAGCTACTTGGGAGGCGGAGGCAGGATAATGGCATGAGCCCAGGAGGTGGAGCTTGCAGTGAGCCTAGATCACACCACTGCACTCCATCCTGGGCAACAGAGCAAGACTCCATCTCAAAAAAAAAAAGAAAAAAAGACATCAGATGGCAGCAAATAGCAGTCATGGGCAATGAGGACAGATGGACCACCTTTTCAACAAGCTGGCTAAGAAGAAAAGAAAAGAGGCATGATGGCAACTACAAAGAAATGCAGACTCAACAAAGGAAGCAGTTTTGTGTTGTTCTGCTTTGTTTCTAAGAAGACGTGAGTTTGGAGCATGCTTGTAGGCTGAAAACAAAGAGCTCATGGATTGAGAGAGGCTAAAGATTTATGTGGAAAAGAGTCACTGAGAGAACAAGGTTCTGAAAGAGACTGATGGGTAGGAATTCAAAAGCTCAGATCACTGAAATTTAAAATATGCCTATTCTTTGATGCAGTTTCTCAGAATTTATCTTCCAAGAAAAAAATTTTTTAAAGAACTTATAAAAATGTTCACATAAGGAGGAAAAATTGTACAATATTGTTCAAAGGCAAAGAGATAGATGTATGTACAGGAGTATTCAATGCGGTATCACTAGTAATAGGGAAAATTTGAAACAATTCACATATCTATCAGAAAAGATTAGTTAAGCTATAGATTACAGAATTGCTTTAAAGTCTTGCAGTGGAAAGGTCTCCCTCATAGTATATGATTTCCAGACATAATAAAAGGAAGCTGTTACAGAATTGATAACAAAAGTATACAGCCTCTATAGACCCCACAAATAAGTCTGGAAAAAAGCAGTTCTAGTCCACCTAATATATAAAAAAACTCCTTCAAAATCTTTTTTTATTATTATTTTTTATTTTTGGAGACAGAGTCTCCCTCCATCCCCTGGGCTGGAGTGCAGTGGCATGATCTCAGCTTACTGCAACTTCCGCCTCCCAGGTTCAAGTGATTCTCCTACCTCAGCCGCTCAAGTAGCTGGGATTGCAGGCACCTGCCATCACACCCGGCTAAGTTTTTGATTTTTAGTAGAGACAGGGTTTCGCCATGTTGGCCAGGATGGTCTCAAACTCCTGACCTCAGGTGATCCACCAGCCTTTGCCTCCCAAAGTGCTGGAATTACAGACATGAGCCACCATACCAGCCCAAATTCATTTTTTAAAATAACAGCCTAATAGAAAATATGGGCAAAAGCTAGAAACTGGCATTTCATAGATAACAAACTAGAACAACTAATATATATATATATATATATATAGTTTTTTTTAATAATCAACCTCATTAAGAATGAAAGCTATGTAAATGAGATCCTTCACTTTGTCAATAAGATTGAGAAAAATTGGAAAGATTAATATGTGTTGTTGGTAAGAAAAACACTCCAATGCAGACTGATGGAGCTTAAACATATACAACATTTGTAGAGAACAATTTGGAAGTGCTTATCACATTCTTTTTATTTGTATGAAAATAAAAATATTTATGGGGTACAAGTATAATTTTGTTACATACGGAGATTGTGTAGTGGTGAAGTCAAGGCTTTTAGGGTATCCATCACCCAAATTCACAGTTTTAAATGTACCTTTTCATTCAGCAGTTCTACTGCTAAGAATCTATCTATATATTAACAAGAAATTATGAACCAGTATGTATTTTATCTGTTCATACTTTTTACATGCTGGAACAGTAAAAAATTGGACATGACCTGATTGTTCATTAAGAGAAGAACAGTTAAATACATTATATAGAAAGTATGTAACGGAATACTGGGCAGCTATTAAAAAGAAAGAGTTAGATCTAGACGTAGTAAGTTACAAAGATATGGATTTACCTGAGGTCAGGAGTTCGAGAACAGTCTGACCAACATGGAGAAATCCCATCTCTACTAAAAATACAAAATTAGTCGGGTGTGGTGGCACATGCCTGTAATCCCAGCTACTCAGAAGGCTGAGGCAGGAGAATCACTAGAACCCGGGGGGAGGAGGTTGCGGTGAGTGGAGATTGCACCATTGCACTCCAGTCTGGGCAACAAGAGCAAAACTCTGACTCAAAAAAGAAAGAAGAAAAAGAAATGGATTTATAATATTTAAGTAAACAACAAGAAAAGAAATAGCTACATTCCAGGATTCCAGGTATAGCATGATTCCATTTCCAGAAACAAAAACCATTTCTATATACTAGACGAATTAAGGATTTAATAACACACACATCAACATGGATGACTCTCCAGTGGATTATGCTAGGGGGAAAAAGCCATGGCTCCATGGTGGCTCAGGCCTGTAATCCCAGCACTTTGAGAGGCTGAGTGGATCACTTGAAGTCAGGAGTTCGAGACCAGCCTGGCCAACATGGTGAAACCCCATCTCTACTAAAAATACAAAAATTAGCTGAGTATGGTGGCACATGCCTGTAATCCCAGCTACTCAGGAGGCTGAGGCAGGAGAATCGCTTGAACCTTGGAGATGGAGGTTGCAGTGAGCCAAGATCATGCCCCTGCACTCCAGCCTGGGCAACAGAGTGAGACTCGGCTGAAAAGGTTACACATTGTATGATTCCATTCATATGGCCCTCTAAAAAAAGCAAAACTATAGGAACAGAAAACAGATCAATGGTTGCCAGGGCTGGGAGTCAGGGAGCAGGTGACTGTAAAGGGACCCAAAAAAAGTTTCTCGTTGTTATGGAAATGTTCCATAACTCAATTATGGCTTTGGTTGCACAATTATATGTATTTTTACAAATTCATAGAACCGTACACTACAAATGGTGAGTTTTGCTGTATGTAAATTACACATCAATTAACCAGACTTTAAAAAAAGTTTGTAGAGATTCCCAGTAAGCTATTAATACTAGTTAGCCCTTGGAGAATGGGAGTGGGAGTATAAGAACAAAAAGCATCTTCATATTTTACACTTCTGCATAATCTGTATTACTTTTAGTAAGTACATACTACTTTTTGGCAATTATTTAAAAGGTTTTAATAAGTATGACATACTTAATGCATGCAACACTGAATAGCCCTAGAAGACAGTAGATTTACATGTACTAACACATAAAGGCATTCACAATCACTGTTAAGTAGAAAAAGACAACTTGTACAAAAATATACAATCACTGTTTTGGAAAAATACAATAAAATTATATGTACACATATGTTTAGTTGTGTGTGTGTGTGTGTGTGTGTGTGTGTGTAGAACTGGAGGATGCCTACCAAATATTTAACCGTAATTTTACAGTATTTACTTTTGGACAGTGGTATCACTGTGGGCTTGTGGAGGGGTGACTTATTTTTAATTTTGGTTTTAGGGTTCTGAGGCTATATCATTTTCACAATTATAAAAAACACTACGTTTTTAAAATAGCATAACTGAAGAAATTTCTTTGACCAAAAGCAGGACTATCCCATCCTCTGAGAGTGAGGCAAGATTTGTACAGATAGAGAAAAGTTTGTAGGTTGGACAGCAGATAGAAGATTCTGTACTTTTGGCCTCAATTTTCTCAACAAAATTAGTCATCTGGTGAGAGTGTAGGGAATGGGTGTTGGGGAAGTAGGGACTTTCACAAAGGTGCAAAGGTCTGAAAGCACTTGTAAGAGGAAAGACAGAAAAGTTTTTGAGGCTAAGTGAGAAACCCTGCCTAAGATCAATTAGAAATGCCCTCAGAGGGGCCGGCACGGTGGCTCACGTCTGTAACCCCAGTGCTTTGGGAGGCCAAGGTGGGTGAATCACAAGGTCAAGAGTTCGAGACCAGCCTGGCCAACTTGGTGAAACACCCTCTCTACTAAAAATACAAAAAATTAGCCAGGCATGGTAGTGAGCACCTGTAATCCCAGTTACTCGGGAGGCTGAGGCAGGAGAATTACTTGAACCAGGAGGTGGAGGTTGCAGTGAGCCAAGACCATGCCACAGCACTCCAACCTGGGCAGCAGAGCGAGACTCCATCTCAAAAAAAAAAAAAAGAAAGAAAGAAAGAAATGCCCTCAGAGGCCAATGTGTGAGGCGGCCAGGCGGGGTTTCCAGCAAACTGAAGAGGGCAGGATTAATCAAGGTGGGCCCTAGAGCCTCCACCACAGCCCAGTGTCGCCATGATCCAAGAGAAGGCAGAAATACAGCTTTGTAGATGAAATTATCCAATTGGAAACATTGACAATTAGTTAAATGTTGTTTCAAACACTATACAGGTCAAACCAAACTTGGGAGCCCATAGCTGCAAGTAGGAGTGGGGAGTAACGTGTAGTGTGCATGCTGTTTTAATAGAACCCTAGGTCTTTTTTATTCCTCTACTTTTTACAGCCCAACACCTTTTAACCCACTGATGCTTGTTTGGGGCAGAGGGTGAGATACAGTTCAGAACAACAAAAAAATCATTGAAGTCAGGCACAGTGGCTCATACCTAAAATCCTAGCACTTTCGGAGGCTGAGGTGAGAGGATCATTTTAGCCCAGGAGTTCAAGACCGGCCTGGGCAACATAGTGAGACCCCGTCTCTGTTATTTTATTTTATCTTATTTATTTATTTTGAGATGGAGTCTTGCTGTGTTGTCCAGGCTGGAGTGCAATGGTGCGATCTTAGCTCACTGTAACATCCACCTCCTGTTCAATCGATTCTCCTACCTCAACCTCCCAAGTAGCTGGGATTACAGGTGCACACCATCACGCCCAGCTAATTTTTGTATTTTTTTTGCAAAGACAGGGTTTCACCATGTTGGTCAGGCTGGTCTTGAACTCCTGACCTTAAGTGATCCACCCACCTCGGCCTCCCAAAGTGCTGGCATTACAGGTGTGAGCCACTGCACCCAGCCTATTATTTTAAAAAAGAATTTTATATAACAGAAAAGAAGAAGAAAAAAGTCATTGATCAATTGTGATGCTCAAAATACACCTTTCTTAAAAGAACATAGCAGAAACATTAGGTTTGAATTCAAGCTTTCAATGGCAAAAGTCAGGTTTGCCTTTTTGTTTATTTGTTTGTTTTGTTTTGTTGTGAGACGGAGTTTCACTCTTGCTGCCCAGGCTGGAGTGCAATGGCACGATCTCCGCTCACCGCCACCTCCGCCTCCCAGGTGCAAGTGATCCTTCTGCCTCAGCCTCCCGAGTAGCTGGAATTACAGGCATGTGCCACCACGCTCAGCTAATTTTGTATTTTTAGTAGAGACAGGGTTTCTCCATGTTGGTCCGATGGGTCTCCAACTCCAGACCTCAGGTGATCCACCAGCCTCAGCCTCCCAAAGTGCTGGGATTATAGGCGTGAGCCTGGCCAAGAGTCAGGTTTTTAAGAGAAAAAAACCTAGAATGCAGTTTCCTGCATTCTAAAAATTTCTTCTTAAATATCTAGAACAGGAACCTGGCTCTTTCAGAGCCCATAGCAGAACAAGTTCTGCAAAATATAGATGCAATTTTCCATCAAGGGAAGAATTTGACCAGTTGGATGGAAGGGGCACTCAGAGAGGAGGAAGGGGTATTACACAGGAGAGGGAGGCTGGGCGCAGTGGCTCACACCTGTAATCTCAGCACTTCAGGAGGTGGAGGAAGGAGGACCATCACTTGAGGCCAGGCATCCAAGACCAGCCTGAAGTACACAGTGAGAACCTATCTCTACAAAAAGGAATTTCTAAAGATAGGAGAGTGACTCCTAAATCCCTTAGCTAGGTCTGACGGCATGCAGGGAGGGGAGGGGCTTATGATCTCCTTCCTTCTTGAATCCCTGGAAGGAAGCGGTCTCCTCCAGGCTCCTTGTCAGCCGTGGGCAGCTGCACTCAAGTAGCAATCTCAGCAGGATGGGTCTAGACAGAGGGCCTGAGCTAGCTTCTCATTTCAGAAGCCTCTCTGTCTCAAGAGACCCAAAGGGTACTGAATTTCAAGCCTTGGAGGAGGTGGAGAAGAGGAACTGAGAGGGCTGGCCTGTAAGCCAAGGGTCACCATGGTGAGGGATGAGAGGACCTTGTGGCTGAGGGCTTCAGGGTGGACTGTCTGGGCGGTGGCAGACCTCAGGGAAGTGTGTGTGGCCGGTGTGAGCTGAGGTGGGCTGCAATCCCACCACATTTGGAACAAGCAATAGAAACAAGCATTTCAGGTGATTCTGAGGCGTGCTAAGGTGGGGCACGACCGAACTCGGTTTGTCTGGCTGGACAGCGGGAAACAAGTGTGCAGCAGAGATGTGGGTATTTGTAAAAGAATGCTTCCAATTACCCAGTGAACAGACTAAACCCACACTTGGGGTACCAATGAGGGGGCACTCAAAACTGAAAAACAAATTTTAAGAACACTATATTCTCCCCACTCCTCCTCCCTCCCTTCCCTCTGAAGAACACTAGTCACCGTGAGAACCAAATCAGAAACTGGACTTACTTATACTTTTGGAATTACCTTTAGAGACAAGGGGTCCACGATTTTTTCAGCACCTAGGGCATCTAGCCCTGATTTCTTTTGACTTTTTAGAGACAGGGTCTCACTCTGTTGCCCAGGCTGGAGTGCAGTGGCATGATCATAGTTTACTACAACTTCCAACTTCTGGGCTCAAACAGTCCTCCCACCTCAGCCTTCTTGTGTAGCTAGGACTACAGGTGCATGCCACCACGACTAGCTTGTTTGTTTGTTTGTTTGTTTGTTTATTTATTTATTTATTTATTTATTTATTTATTTATTTATAGAGATGGGGTGTCCCTATGTTGTCCGAGCTGGTCTTGAGCTCCTGGCTCCTGGCCTCAAGAGATCCTCCTGCCTCAGCCTCCCAAAGTGTCTGGATTACAGGTGTGAGCCACGGCACGCAGCCTCCCTGATTTTCAAGTAACTACGTAGTCTCATCTGGATGAGGTACTCTTATCAGGGATGGGAAATAAAAGGAGGGGTCAACCTGTTACAGTAGGTAGCTAGTTGGGTATGAGCAGGGCAGGAGAAGGCTCCCCCAACACACCAGGAGTGTTGGGTGACCATCAGGTGATGGTCAGGCTGTTGTTAATTCTCTCGCTAAAGTAATAATTGGTCACAGCTGGCACCAGGGAACGGCAGTCTCCTAATAGAAAACACCTGAAACTAGTGATCAGCAGCTTCCCAATAAGATCTCAGGAGCTGGGTGAGTGGTAAGAAGTAACACAAGACACCAGAATTTTGCCAACATATAAAACCCCAAGTCAAAACGTCAAGCCGTGCACTTGTCTTTCAAGTTGCCGGCATGGCCCTCCTCTACGTGTACTTTCTTTCCTTTCATTCCTTCTCTAAAGCATTTTAATGAACTTTCACTCCTGCTCTGAAACTTGCTTTTGTCTCTCTCTCTACCTTATGCCCCTCAGTCCCATTCTTTCTTCTGAGGAGGCAAGAATTGGGGTTGCTGCAGCCCCGTACGGATATGAATATGTTCTGCCAGTAACAAAGTATTGGAGGTTTCCGTGGGCTCCAAGAGCCCTCATGGCCACTGGGAGGATGTAAGGGTGTGGCCAGAGCCTTTCTGAGAATAGGCTCTGGGCTGTGGCCATGGAGGTGGGTGGCTATGTGGAGCAAGAGAAGGAGACAAGGTTGTTGAAAAGGTCATCAAGGATAAAGCAAGTCACAGGATGGGAAATAGAACCATGAGTCAGGTGCCGAAGTCTTCAGTGAAAGCCAGAGAACTTTCCAGTGCTGAACAGATGCTGGATGTGTTCACTTTATTGAGCCAAACCTTAGACCTTCTACTATTGGACCTTCATCCAGTGTAGCCCATAGGCATGTTACATGAAGTAGTAAGTTTATACGAGGGACTAACATAACACATCCTAACATGGTAAAACTCTGTAAGGTGTGCTAAGCATGAACATTAGGTATTTTCCTCACATTTTAACAAAATTAGGATTTTAACAAAATTGGGATTCACGTGTGCGATATTAACTCAGTACTCTACTGTTTCCTGTTAAACACCCATAAAAATTTCCCCTTTCCCATTTTTCAGTTAACAAATGGCAACATGTTACTTTAGAAAAAAAAAAAAAAAAACTTTTATTATACTTTAAGTTCTGGGATACATGTACAGAACATGCAGTTTTGTTATATAGATATACATGTGCCATGGAGGTTTGCTGCACCCATCAGCCCGTCACCTATATTAGGTATTTATCCTAATGCTATCCCTCCCCTAGCCCCCCACTCCCACAACAGGCCCCAGTGTGTGACGTTCCCCTCCCTGTGTCCATGTGTTCTCATTGTTCAACTCCCACTTATGAGTGGGAACATGTGGTGTTTGGTTTTCTGTTCCTGTGTTAGTTTGCTGGGAATGATGGTTTCCAGCTTCATCCATGTCCCTGCAAAGGACATGAACTCATCCTTTTTTATGGCTGCATAGTATTCCATGGTATATATGTGCCACATTTTCTTTATCCAGTCTATCATTGATGGACATTTGGGTTGGTTCCAAGTCTTTGCTATTGTGAATAGTGCTGCAATAAACATACGTGAGCATGTATCTTTATAATAGAATGATTTATAATCCTTTGGCTATATACCCAGTAATGGGATTGCTGGGTCAAATGGTATTTCTAGTTCTATCTAGGTCCTTGAGGAATCGCCACACTGTCTTCCACAGTGGTTGATCTAATTTACACTCCCACCAATAGTGTAAAAGCATTCCTACCTATTTCTCCACATCCTCTCCAGCACCTGTTGTTTCCTGACTCTTTAATGATTGCCATTCTAACTGGCATGAGATGGTATCTCATTGTGGTTTTGATTTGCATTTCTCTAATGACTACTGATGATGACCTTTTTTTTTTTTCATGTTTGTTAGCTGCACAAATGTCTTCTTTTGAGAAGTGTCTGTTCATATCCTTTGCCCACTTTTTGATGGGGTTTTTTTTTCTTTTTCTTGAGATTTGTTTAAGTTCTTTGTAATTCTGGATATTAGCCGTTTGTCAGATGGCTAGAATGTAAAAATATTCTCCCATTCTGTAGGTTGCCTGTTCATTCTGATGATAGTTTCTTTTGCTATGTAGAAACTTTTTATTGTAATTAGATCCCATTTGTCAATTTTGGCTTTTGTTGTCATTACTTTGGTGTTTTAGGCATGAAGTTGAAGAGGCCATTCACGGTGGCTCACACCTGTAATCCCAGCACTTTGGAAGGCGAAGGTGGATGGACCACCTGAGGTCAGAAGTTCAAGACCAGCCTGGCTGATGTGGTGAAACCCCTTCCCTACTAAAAATATTTAAAAATTAGTCAGGTATGGTGGCATGTGCCTGTAGTCCCAGCTGCTTGGGAAGCTGAGGCAGGAGAATTGCTTGAACCCAGGAGGTGGAGGTTGCAATGAGCTGAGATCATGCCACTGCACTCCAGCCTGGGTGACAGAGTGAGACTGTCTCAAAAAAAAAAAAAAATTGAAGGTAGGCACAAGCTGCCAGGGGAGCCAATTCTGTGCATTTTTATTTGACATTGCAGTAGAAGCTTGCAGGGAAAGCTTTTTGCTCAACATCAGTGTCTTTTTTCTTTTAAGTCTCCAGAGAAAATGACTACCCAGGAACGATTTTTTAAAAATTTGTTTTCATTTTCCCTGTGCCAAACTAAGTATTCCTGAGAGAAAACAAACCTTCCCAAGGAATCCAGACTTGGCTCAGGATATCTCATACTGAGTGAATTAACATTTTCTTACCAAGGGGAGTAGAAAACAGACTATAAGAGAATTCATGTTGACTCCTGGTTAATCTTTAGCTTTACAGTGAGTTAACTGTCTTTTCTCTTTAATGGTTTAAGTATCCCATACTAAGCTTTCCTGTCAAATAAACTGAAAGTCTGGTTTTATTCTGTTTGGAAGTTTGTAGCTAAATATTTATCTATGGTCTGAAGAAAGAGGGAAAAGTCAAGTCAGTTGTGATGGAAAGTGTTTCCGCACACCCGTCATCAGAAAGTGTTGAAAATGGTGATATAGTTACTGCTCTATTAAACGCTCAAGTCTGCCAATAAAGGAGGATTTATTTGTTTTTCCAACAATGTCCACCTAATTTTCTCTAATTTTTATTTTGCTTTGCTAATCAAGACTTCTGCATGGTCGGAGACTACATTGAACCTGATCTAGGAATCTGTGAGGTGAGGAAAGCCCTTGAAAGCAAGCAGTGGCTGTCCTTGATAGAATGGAGTGAGTCCTCAATTATCTATGTAGACAGAAAGGGAAAGGTTAGTGAAGAAAACCGCAGATAATACAGAATTCCTTTTGATTTATTTCGGTTTCTCGTCCACACACACACGTTTATATCACACAGCAATGTGCTGTGGTTGCAGGTTGTTGACTGGGTCCGAAGGAGGATTTTGCCAGGACTGCTTTCCTTTCTCCTTGGAATCTTCAGAGAGGGGAGAGAGGGTTGTGTTGGGGTTTGGGGGTTCTTCGGGTGAACTTGGGAGAACTACTAAGGTCTCTTGAGTAGAAAGGTTTATATTACACTTTAAACCGGGTACATTATTTTCCTATTGTTGCTGTAACCAATTGCCACAAATGTAATGACTTTTAAAAACACACACATATTGGATATCTTACAGTTCTGGAGATTAGATGCCCAAAATTGGTCTTGCAGGCTAAAGTCAAGGTGTTGGCAGGTCTGTGTTCTTTTCTGGAGGCTCTAGAGGAGGATCTATCTTCCTGCCTTTTCCAGCTTCTAGTGCCACATGCATGCCCATTTTCTTTTCTTTTCTTTTCTCTTTTTTTCTTTTCTTTTCTTTTTTTTTTTTTTTTTTTTTTTTTTTTTCTTTTTTTGAGACAGAGTCTTGCTTTGTCTCCCAGGCTGGAGTGCAGTAGCACAGTCTCAGCTCACTACAACCTCCACCCCCCAGGTTCAAGCGATTCTGCCACCTCAGCCACCTGAGTAGCTGGGATTACAGGCGCACATCACCACGCCCAGCTAATTTTTGTATTTTTAGTAGAGACGGGGTTTCACCATGTTGGCCAGGCTGGTCTCAAGCTCCTGACCTCAAGTGATCTTCCTGCCTCAGCCTCCCAAAGTGCAGGGATGACAGGCGTGAGCCACTGCCCTGGCCTCATGCCCCCATTTCCAACAAGCATCACTCCAACTCCTGCTTCTGTTGTCATGTGTCCTTTTTCTGACTTTGATCCCCTTGTCCCTCTTCAAAAGACACCCGTGCATAAAGCAGGCCTACTGGACGATCTGTATAATCTTGCCATCTCAATATCTTAATTTAATCATGTTAGCAAAGCCTCTTTTGCCATGGAAGGTAACATAGTCACAGATTTCAGGGCTAAGAACGTAGACATTGTTCAGACGACCACACCAAGACCAGCCATGTTTTCTCAAACCTGGGGCTGATCCTGGTCTTCAGTCACCAGAGCAAGTTTAACCTGGGCTAGGGCTTTTAAGGGTTCAGGCTACCACAGCATGCCATAGCACCTTCTGCTAGGTCCTTCACCCACTTTGCTCATTAGGAGCCCAGAGCACAAAGCTCACAGGACTGGTGGTGTCAGGTTAAATTCTGGAGCATTCCTATAAACATTTCCAGAGACCTCCCCTGCTTCTGGCTCTAATGCATCCAAGCAGCTGGGATGTAATTGAGCAGCTGTGGGGAAGAGCTCTCAAGTCACTGCAAAATACTTGTAACCTCAGTGTAATCGATGTGGTGAATAAGCATGAAGGGCAACATAATCAAAACCTATTTCTATTTTTGTCTCCCACTGTCTTTTTTTTTTTTTTTTTTTTTTTTGTATTTTTTCATTATTTTTTTTCTCAGATATTTACTGTGAGAACCTGGTTGAGCTCTAGCAGGTAAAATTCACAAAAGTAACTGGGTCCCCCTGGAGTTTTCTTCTCAGACTTGTCCACACTGAGCCTCCAGCAGGTCGTCAATTACAGTTCTGGTTTCCCTGCCTGGCATAGGTTCCACTGTCTTTTTAAAACTTGTTCAGGAAGGGGTGATCCTGCACCTGCCTCAATGAGTGTAGGCCTCAATTGGGAGCACTGTTGGTATTTCAAGCAGGACAGTTCTTGCGTTACTAGGATATCAAGAATCTCAGGCCCTTGCCCTCTACATGCCAATAGTATCCTTTCTGCCAATCATTGTGACAATCAAAACACACTCCAACATATTTCTGAATGATCTCTAGGGAGGTGGTACTGCCAAAAAACCCAGGCAGCCCCATGACTTCCTTCATTCTCAGGTCCTCAGGGAGTCATTGTTTCGTAGTCCCAGCAGGTCTCTATTCAGCCATTAGAATACCTGATCCAGTGTGAAAACCAAAACTCCCAGGGGTTTAGGGCTGCTGTTGGGGAATCCGTGGGAGGGAAGGGAACTGTCAAAGTCTCCCTTAGCCCACTCCCTCATCCCTGCTTACTCACCTGAGTGGGCAAGAGCTGAGGAAAGGGAATTAGAGAAGTTTCTGAGTTTCTTATTGATGGCTTGATCACAACTCACTTTTTCTTTTGTGGGAGCTTTTGTGGGTTTTCAGAGAGTCCCATCACTGAGAATGCATTCCACCCTCAAGGCCACACCCGCTTGACCCCTGGTTCCGTGGGACCCCACCCCATCCCACACACAGGCCTCACCTCCCTCTCGGGTAGGGAGGTCAGAAGTCAGGACACTGCTTCTTCATTCTGCATATGGCAGCCCAGAGGCTCACTTTGGAATATCACATCTATTGCAGCTTGGTACCTAGTGGAAACTTCCATTTTAACATTCTATTGTAGTCAAGAATTAAGACAATAATTTCAAAACAAATCGTTTATAGCTGATTCTTCATGACTGAGGACCTCTGAGTCTCTGAGTTTTCACAGCATTGTCAAGTACATACAACTCACTTTTATAAGCTAAAACCTTTCCAAACTGAATGTTGAAGACAATACTTGAAATGTCCTTTTGTCTGGAAGAATGTGTAACACATTTTTTCCTCCCATTATGACTCTGTTCTCATTGTGATGAATTCTGAAAGCTTTCTTAACCTTGCTGCTTTATTTTCCAGTCCCCTCAAAATGGAGGTTTGGGGGACCTACAGATAACTTGTCATTCATGTTGTTTTCTGACTTTAAAAAAGGCATTTGAAAATGTCTGGAACATAGAAGAGTGAGTGACTCAAATCTGATGAAAATATAATGACCTGTTCTGCTGCTACGTGTAGCATTTCACAGCTTACAACACATCCACACATAGATTTTTCTTTTTTGATCTTTATGAGGCAAAGAGGAGGCAAGTCCTATTTTATAGATGAAGTGTTCACAGTGGACAAATAAGTGGGTATTATCATCCCCAAGAAACTAAGGCTCAGAAAAGTGATTTACCCAAAGTCACACAGCCAGTAAGTGTGCCCTCAAGATACATGCTGTTCTTGCTGTGCCATACATCTAGCCTTCTCTCTTGAACTAGAACTTGATCAGTTGCTCATGAAACGATTTAATATTCACCCTATACCAGAAAAGAAAGGTTTGGGTCTGTCTGTTTTATTGAATGTTAATGCCAGCAGAAAGCCAGGTGGCCAAAAGGAGTAGACTTTTATGATTCTCAATTTTGGCATTTAAGGGTGAGTGAAAAGGAACATGAATTTGAGGAAATAGCAGTGCAAGGCTTCCCATGAGGCATCACACGTCTTTGTAAAACGAGTACTTTGGGACCAATCAAGCCAAGATAAACACTGAATCATTTCATGTGAGACAAATACAATCTCCTTGTCTCTATTTTGCTCATTAGGAGCCCAGAGCACAAAGCTCACAGGACTGGTGGTGTCAGGTTAAATTCTGGAGCATTCCTGTAAACATTTCCAGAGACCTCCCCTGCCCTTTGTCAACTGCACATTAAACAGCTTTCTCAGCTCGAGGGGCCCCTTCCTTTGCAGACCTCCTGCTGGGTGAGACCTTCTACCCAGGATTTCTCTCTTTACCTTTAATTTTAGGAAAGCCCTCAGCTCCCTTTGTTGCAGTTATGTTCTGCCTGAGTACTCAGGCTTCCCCTAGTCCTTTGTACCTGAAGTTTTATAGCTCTTGTTCACTCTTCTACCCTGTCTAGCACTTCATAATGCTGTGTTCTTTGTTGCCTTTATGTACATTCAAGTACTACTACTATCACTGAGTTGTGGAAACGAACTGTGTAATGCACATTCAGATGATGTTTTACTGGTCACAGGAGATTCTTAAGGGCTAAGTATTTAGCAGTAGCACCCAAAGTGGCAGAGACTGGTTGATACTATTCAGAGGACCCTATCTGAGAGGTTGAGGTGGTTGTTATAATGGGGAAGAAGTAAGAAAAAGACAAGGTAAGCTTCAGATCTGCACAACTCCCCAGAAGGAAGCCTCTCTTCTCTGAGCTCTATAACATCACTTCAAAGCAATTTTACAGCATGAATTATTCTGGTCAGTATGATCATAATAACTTCATGCCCTTCAGAGCAATTGATGATGGAGTTTTTACCCTGGGATCATGGTAAAAACTCATCCCCAGTGGCTGTTTACCATCAAAGTGGGTAACACACTGACTTCAGGTTTACAGAAGCAGGTCTGCATTATCCAGGGAGGGAGATCACCCCAACCTGAGTAGGGGCTCTTTCAGATTGTCAGGGAAAGAAGCTTAAATGTCCTACTTTCAACAATGGGTTCTGATGATTAAAAAGAAAACCTCAGGCCGAAACAGCTGACTGATTCAAATGTTGATGCTCCCATCCCTGAGCTAGGTGCAAATTATATAATTAAAATGAAGCCTTTGGGCTTCATTTTATTATCTGTAATATCCAACTTTTAATCTTATGTGAGATTAAATGAAATAATGCTGGTAAAGCACTTAATGTTTTAAATGGCTGGTACTTAAAACAATGTTAGTTCTTTCATCAAAAAACACCATTAAGAGCCAGGCATGGTGGCTCACGCCTGTAATCCCAGCACTTTAGGAGGCCGAGGCAGATCACCTGAGGTCAGGAGTTCAAGACCAGCTTGGCTAACATGGTGAAACCTCGTTTCTACTAAAAATACAAAAAATTAGCCAGGCGTGGTGGCATGCGCCTGTAATCCCAGTTACTCTGAGGCAGGGGAATTTCTTGAACCCAGGAGACAGAGGTTGCAGTGAGCTGAGATTGCGCCATTGCACTACAACTTGTGCAATAAGAGCGAAACTCCGTAAAAAAAAAAAAAAAAAAAAAAAAAAGCACCATTAAGAATAGGCACACCACAGATTGGGGGGGAAAAAAAAATACAGCATATTCATCTATAATCTTAGCACTTTGGGAGACCAAGGCAGGAAGATTGAGCCGAGGAGTTCAAGACCAGAACAGACAACATAGCAAGACCTCGCCTCATCTCTACTGGAAAAAAAAAACTAGCCAGGCACAGTGGCTTGTGCCTATAGTCACAGCTACTGGGGAGGCCAAAGCAGGAGGATCACTTGAGCAAAGGAGGTTGAGACTGCAGTGAGCTATAATTATACCATTGCACTCTAGCCTGAATGAACAGAGCAAGACCCTGTCTCAAAAAAAAAAAAAGTTGGAGGGGATCTGTATCCTCATATATAAAGAATTGTCACAAGTCAACAATAAAAACATTAACCACCTCATTTTAAAAATGGGCAGAAAACTTGGACAGACTCTTCAGAAAAGAAGATATACAAATGGTTAAAGGCATATGAAAAGGTGCTCAACATCATTATTCATCCAGGAAATGCATATAAAGCAACAGTGAGACACCATTTCACACTCAATAGGATAACTAAAATCAAGAAAGACTGATAACACTAAAACATCAGCAGTGAGGCAGAGCAACTGGAACTCTCAGACCTGGCTGGCAGGAATATAAAGAGGTGCAATTGCTTTGAAAAGCAGCCTGGCATTTCTATCAGTTCAAACACACATTAAGCCTATAAACCAGAAATTACACTCCTTATATTTATCCAAGAAAACTAAAAGCTGTAATCTAAAGAACACTTGCCCATGAATGTTTGTAGCAGCCTTATTTTTAGTAGCCCCAAAGCAGAAACAACCCAAATGCCCTTCAACAGAGAAAAGATGAACAAATAGCAGCATGTTCCTACAGTGGAATACTACTTAGCCATAATAAGAAAACAACTATCGATACTTGTAACACAATAACTCTCCAAACTATTATGTTGAGTGAAAGAAACTAGACACAAAAAGGACATTGCATAGGAAGCACAAGAAAGGCCACGTTAACCTATGGTGCTTTTGGTGCAAGAAGGATTGATTGGAAAGAGGCACAAGAGAACTTTCTGGGATCAGGAAAATATTCTATCCTGTTTTTGTTGGTGGTTACATGGGTGTATATAATTTCCAGAATTCGTAGAACTGAGCATTTAAGATCTGTGCATATTGTGTTAAATTATATATTGACAGCCGGGCGTGGTGGCTCATGCCTGTAATCCCAGCACTTTGGGAGGCCAAGGTGGGTGGATCACCTAAGGTCCAGAGGTCGAGACCAGCCTGATCAACATGAAGAAACCCCATCTCTACTAAAAATACAAAATTAGCCGGGCATGGTGGCACATGCCTGTAATCCCAGCTACTCGGAAGGCTGAGGCAGGAGAATCACTTGAACCCGGGAGGCAGAGGTTGCAGTGAGCTGAGATCGTACCATTGCACTCCAGCCTGGGCAACAAGAGAAATTCTGTCTGGAAAAAAAGAAAAAAAATATATATATATGTATATATATATATACACACACACACACATACACACACACACACACACACATACACACACACATCAATATAAAATAACTTATGTTACTTATTATTTTATCATGATTGCAACAAATCATCAACAACGCCATAGGCCTTATGGAGAACGGGAACAGGACCTGCAGCTGTTCAGGATACACCAGTAGCTCTGTGACTCCAATATTTTGTGGTCCCATCAGAACTGAGCATCTGCCATTCCCTTATATAGTGACTCTGTTCTCATGACTCAGATTCTCTCTCGACTCTCTAATTATTTCTCCTGCTGCCTCTCTCATTACTTCTCTTGGTTCCCATTGTAATTTTTCCTATGCTTCTCTGTCACCCCCAGAGAGAATAAGATTGGGTGAGTTAATTAGCATTCCCTGACTATTGGTCTGATCTCTCATATCCTGCCATCTCAAAAGCCTCCACTGTCCTTGCTTGTAACATCTAGAGGTGCCTTTGTTAGAACTCCATTTCTGGTCCAGTCTGTGCAGCCAGGGTGGCAGGGTCTCATGACACATTTCATAGCAATTTGGGTGAAGGCAGGAACTCCAGGGGCTGTGTGGGTGGTTGAGCACTTGAAGGTTCCGGAGTCATTGTGATGACCATGTTCAATCACAGGGAAACAGTCCCCCTCGGCTCCCCAGTGTCTGAGTCTCCAGCCCTGGTTTTGGGGCACACATCACTGCAGCAGGAAGGATCCAAATGCATGTTTTACACCCATAATACTGCTTTAATACCTGGTCCTGATAAGGTCGCAATGTTACCAGGGCTGTCTTGTCAAATACATGCTTAACGTCAACTCTTGTCAAAGAAACCCAGAAAAACCTGTTGATCAAGAAAAGCTAAGGGGGAACATCACCTTGACAAAGTCTTCATAGTGTCTCATCACAGGAAAGTAGAGAGAGATGTCTTCAGGTTTTCAGGACCAGGGCTGAGGATTTTCAGGCAGGTCTTGCAAAATGGGGAACTGGTTGGAATGAGGTAGAGTTTGTGACGTAATAGCTTTGCGTGGTGGCTCCATGAGGTGAGGGTCCTGAGGGATGTCTTCATGGGCAGGCTGCTAGTTGGTTCATACTTCTGCCTTCCAGGGCTATTAGTTTCCCGGAGCAAGCAACTCACATATTTTTGCCTGATCCCAGCACTGGTTAATACAGGGAGAGGCAACTATGTTTTCAGCTTTTATTGATCTCCTTGTGAAATGTTAAAGCTATTTCTCACGTATTCTACTTGAATCTCCCACCTTCAAATCCATCAGTTAAAACAAGGTTTCAGTGTGCGTCACAGTCATGGGAGACCGTAGGTAGAGAGCAGGTTGTGATAGGGTGGCTATAACGAGACAGTTAGGGGGCTTATGTTTTACCCATAGTTTTTCTTCAATTACTTTATGATCGAGAGCACTCTTCAATTTTCCTCATCCGTAAAATAAGGAAAATGAATGTATCAATTTCACGGAATTGTAGTGAGGATTAAATGACTTACCTAAGTGTAGAGAACCTGGAAAGTATTTCTATTATTCATATTTCCCAATTTCTCCAGCCTGGACACTGCAGCAGTCTGTCTGCCACGAAGCTGTCTCGGTAAATCCTGCTGTGCACTTGGCCAGGTCTTTTCCTGCCCCCTCAGCTTTTGCCCTCAGTAACCCCGTGTACCAGTATGGCCATAGTGGTTATTTAAAATATTGAGAAACTTCTCTTCAGGTGTGCAAGCCCCTCAAGTGTCCTCTACCACTATCACCACCACTACTCCTGGAACATTCCATTTTCTGTCAGGCAACTGAAGGTTAAACATCTCTTCTGCGTTTACACAAGGGGCCTCCAAGCCCCTGCTCAGCACCGTTCTCTCTCTGCTCCCTGCCTCTGTTCATGTTTCCTGCCTCCCACATGCTTTTTGCACCTCCTTCTCTCAGTATTCACCTGTCCAGATAATAACTTGCAGCTTTGTTGTTGTTGTTGCTATTGTTGTTGTTGAGACAGAGTCTCGCTCTGTCACCCAGGCTGCAGTGCAGTGGCACAATCATAGCTCACTGTAGCCTCCACTTCCTGGGCTCAAGTGACCCTCCCACCTCAGCCTTCTGAGTCGCTGGGACTACAGGCACACGCCACCATGCTTGGCTAATTTTTGTAGTTTTTGTAGAAATGGGGTTTCACCATGTTGCCCAGGCTGGTCTCCAACTCCTACACTTAAGCAATCCACCCGCCTCAGGCTCCCAAAGTGCTGGGATCGCAGGCTTGAGCCACTATGTGTGGCCAATGTGCAGCTTTTTAAAAACATGTTGCTACAAGCCATGGGGCTATATACAGGTGTGTACAGTTACAAGTGAAGACTCTCAGTAGGTTCCTCACTTGAGTTTGATTCCATTTAGGAATCATTTACTGAACCCAGCATTGTGCTAAGCTGGGGGTTACCAAATAAGGAACTCTCCTCAAACCCTCAGCTAGAAAATGTCCTCAACTGGTTCAGGCTAAGGCTACATTAACCCAAAGGCTGAGGGTCCAATACGTCACCTCAGCCTCTGGAGTTGAGCTGACTCCCTGGCCACAGACCCTCTGCCTGTTCCTACAGAAGTTGGTGACAACCTTAGGGTTGCTCTAATGTAGTTTTCCTGGTACCAGCCACTACCAGACTAAAGCCCTTTTCTCTCCCACTAGCAATCTCCTCTGCTTTATACCCAGATGCTCAGTTTCTCCTGCTGTGCTCAGAATTAGAGGCAGTTTGTTTCCATTGGAAGGAATAAAGTGACATTCCTTGTTCACCTCCTGACTGCTAGAGGAATGTGCCATACATGGAACCACATACGTCATATCCTGCATTCAAACCAAGCCCAAGGAGGGATGGGGTGGGGGGCATTCGCCACAGGCCTCCCTCTTTCTGCGCCTCCCCCACTGTTTCAAATGTCAGTGGCAGAAGTTCTGTCGGCTCAGGAGTGGGAGGAGACACAGTGTGCGTGTGGAGGAACAGATGGCTGCAGGGGGTTGGGGCTGAGCCACTCTCCACCCCCATGCCCGGCTTGTCCTGGCAAGTTTGTTCACTGATGGAGCACAGCCTGAGTGTTCACAGCCCCCGCCCAGTCTCCCCACCTCTGCTCTCTCTCACTGCCGTTCATCCTCCTTGGAAGCCAGAGTCCTTCTCTCCTTCCACAGGGAATCCTGTCAGGCTCTGCTTCACAGCCTTTGTTGACTTGCTTGGCTACAGGATAAAATGCCAACTCGGTACCTTGGCCCAGGTCACCTCCCATGTGCTACTAAAACACAGAGTGCTCCTGCCATTCCTAAAGGGATCACACTCTCTAGACCCTACCCCAGGGCACAGGCTGTTATTTCCACCCGGAATTCCTAGAACCTTCCCTCACACCCTTCCCACCTACTAAACTCCTATTCACCCTTCAAAACCCACCCCGATATTGCTTCCTCTGGAAAGCTTTCCCCAAGGCCTCTGTGGAAAAAGAGCTGTTCCCTCCTCAGGGTCCCCTCAGTACTAGGTTCATACATCTAAATCAGCATATTACAGGTCTTACTGTAATTTACCTGTTTACGTGTCTCTCTCCCCAACTAGTTCCCAAGATCCTCAGATACATAATCCCTGTCTTAAGTTGATGCTCAATATATTTACTGAATAAATGAATGAAAAGTTAAATACACACTACTGATAGATTCTTCTTAAGCCTTAATACACTTCTCAGGGTTATCAATGTTCTCGAGCCTCTGCCTTTCCCTCCCCATTCACCCTTCCTAGGGCTTAGGGGTTATGGGAAAAGGAAATTGTAATGACTGGGAAGTGGAGCACCCCTGACTCTAGAACCATGTCCCTGCCCTTTCTGATGTTCTCTCCTCTCTTGGAGAACCCTCTTCCCCGCCAGATACTCAGGTAGAGAGCAAAGCAAAATACCAACTAGTGTGTGCCTGTTGCTGAGTCATTTTACATCTCTAGACTGCAGTGTCTCATCTGAGAAACTGGAGATTAGAACCAGGTGACGTCAAAGGCTCTTGTAGTTCTGACAAGCTGTAAGTCATGAAGAAAGTCATTGGAATTTTAGGCATCCCCGAAACTAGAGAATAGAAATGTGCACAGGGCCTCGTCAGTGTTCGCATAATATAAAACTGTTTATCCATGAATAAGGCCAACCCTGGCAGTGGCTTCTTTCTTTCCTGACACATCACTCCCACCACTTCTGATTCAAAGCCACCTCCCGAGTTGTCAGCTGGGCACCTTGGGAGACTGTTTTTGGCTTATTAATGTTGATGGAACAGCATTTTCAACTGCTACAGCCAGTATAATCCAAACTCTCCATATTAAAAAAAATTATTTTTTTTCCCGCCACCACTCATCCCTGGACTATTTGCAGAGCCTCCCAGAGGTGGTGAGGCCTGGGCACTTGTGTTTTGTTGGGGACTCTTTGAACAACTGTGCAGGTAGTATACTGTACAACTCTAGGAGGCTCCCTTCATGCTGAAGTCACTGTAGACTTGTGCATGCATTAGGATACGTTTTTTGCAGATGGCAGCCAAGCATCTGAGGAAAAGTTGTTTTTTCTCACCTGCACAAAGGTACTTAGGAGATTAGCTCCAGTGCTAACTCTTTTCAAAAGGAACCTACACCAGGCCAGGTGCGGTGGCTCAAACCTATAATCCCAGCACTTTGGGAAGCCAAGGCTGGTGGATCACTCGAGGTCAAGAGTTGGAGATAAATACAAAATATAAAATATTAGCCAAGCGTGGAGGCATGTGCTACTCGGGAGGCTGAAGCAGGAGAATTGCTTGAACTCGGGAGGTGGAGGTTGCAGTGAGCTGAGATTATGCCACTGTACTCTAGCCTGGGTGACAAAGCAAGACTCCAGCTCAAAAAAGAAAAAGAAAAAGAAAAAAAGAAAAGAAAAGAAGAAAGAAAACTATGCCAAAATAGCATTATGCAAATTGTGGTAGACATCAATGTTTCCATGTTACAAATCAATATTTTTTAAATTGTGGTAAAAAAGTATATATATCTCACATAAAATTTACCCCCTTTTTTTTTTTTGAGACTATATTTTACTCTTGTTGCCCAGGCTGGAGTGCAATGTCACGATCTTGGCTCACTGCAACCTCTGCCTCCCAGGATCAAGCGATTCTCCTGCCTCTGCCTCCTGAGTAGCAGGGATTATAGGCATGCACGGCCACGCCCAGCTAATTTTATATTTTTTGTAGAGACAGGGTTTCACCATGTTGGTCAGGCTGATCTCGAACTCCTGACCTCAAGCGATCCGCTGTCTCAGCCTCCCAAAGTGCTGGGATTACAGGCGTGAGCCACTGCACCCAGCCTCCTTTTAGCCATTTTTAAGTATATAGTCTAGAAATGTTAAATACATTTACATTGTTGTGCAACCTATCTTTAGAACCCTTTTCATCTTTCCAAACTGAAACTCTCTACCCATTAAGTCATAACACTCCATTTTCCCTTCTACCCAGTCCCTGACAACCACCATTCTACTTTCCGTCTCTATGAATATGACTCCTGTAGGTAGCTCAGATAGGTGAAATCGTACAGTATTTGTCTTTTTGTGACTGGCTTATTTCACTTAGCAATGACCTCAAGGTTCACCTATGTTGCATTATGTGTCAGAATTTCCTTCCCTTTTAAGAATTTCCGTTGTGTGTATAGACCATATTTTGTTTATCCATTCATCTGCCGATGAACACTTGAGTTGCTTCTACCTTTTGGTTACTGTGAATAATGTTGGTATGAATGTGGGTGTACAAATAAACATTTTTAACATCAAAAATATTTAATGATGAATAATTTCTTTGGCCCTTTCAGAGTATCTCTGGGATGGCTCCTATAACTTTATTTTCTTTTGAGGGTATGAGGCCAGGGCAACGTGGGCCTGCTGCTCCCACCCCAGACTGCCGTAGGCTCTTTTTATATGATTCTTCTAGCAGGCCTTCCTAGCATAATTGGCAACCAGATAGATTTTAAGAGCCCTTCTCTGTGCAACAAAATTATTTTTAGAAATTATCATGAAATGGGCCAGGTGCAGTGGCTCATGCCTGTAATCCCAGCACTTTGGGAGGCTGAGGTGGGTGGATCACCTGAAGTCAGGAGTTCGAGACCAGCCTGGCCAACATGGCAAAACCCCATCTCTACTAAAAATATAAAAATTAGTCAGGCATGTTGGAAGGTGCCTGTAATCCCAGCTATGTGGGAAACTGAGGCATGAGAATCACTTCAACCCAGAAAGCAGAGGTTACAGTGAGCTGAGATTGCACCATTGCATTCCAGCCTGGGCAACAAGAGCAAAACTCTGTCTCAAAAAAAAAAAAGAAAAGAAAAGAAATAATCATGAAATGGAGTGCATAATAATGATAGTCTAAAAAGAAATGCAGGCAGTGATCATTTTATTTTATTGAACTTTGTCTATATTGAGAACTAAAACTCTCTACAGTCATACAGCTTACTGTCTGCATTAACATCACTTTACTCATCCAGAATATTCTTGATCAGGAAGATAAAGTTGAATTTCCTGAAATAGCAATTTCTCTAAATAGGCTATCAATTTGCTCTCCACAGGATGGCTTAGTCTGTTCTGGCTGCTATAACAAAATACCATAGACTGGGTGGCTTAAACAACAGATTTTCTTCTTCTCACAGCTCTGGATGATGAGAAGTTCAAGATCAAGGTGCTAGCAGATTTGGTTCTCTACTGCCTTCTCATTGTGTCTTCACATGGCCTTTCTGCAGTCTGTGTACATGGAGAGAAAGCTCTGGTGTGTAGTCTCTTCTTATAAGGACACTATCCATGATGGGGGCTCCACCCACATCACCTCATCTAAACCTAACTACATCCAAGGGCCCCAACTCCAGATACACTTGACCCTTGAACAACATAGGTTTGAACTGGACAGGTCCACATATACACAGATTTCCCTCCACCTCTACCTGAAACAGCAAGACTAACCACCCCCTTTTTCCTTCTCCTGAGCTTTCTTAATATGAAGACCACAAGAATAAGACCTTTATGATGATCCATTTCCATTTATTTATTTATTTATTTAGAAGCAGAGTCTCGCTCTGTTGCCCAGGCTGGAGTGCAGCGGCACCATCTCGGCTCACTGCAACCTCTGCCTCCCGGGTTCAAGCCATTCTCCTGCCTCAGCCTCCTGAGTAGCTGAGGTTACAGGTGCACGCCACCACACCCGGATAATTTTTATATTTTAGTAGAGATGGGGTTTCACCATGTTGGTCAGGCTGGCCTCCAGTTCCTGACCTCAGCCTCCCAAAGTGCTGGGATTACAGGTGTGAGCCACTGCCCCTGGCCCCACTTCCATTTAATGAATGGTAAATATTTTTCTTTTCATTATGATTTTCTTCTTTTTTTTAATGTTTTATGGAGACAAAAATCTCACTGTGTTGCCCAGGCTGGTCTTGAACTCCTGAGCTCAAGTGATCCTCCCATCTTGGCCTCCCAAAGTGTTGGGATTACAGGCATGACCCACTACACCTGGCCCCTTATGATTTTCTTAATAGCATTTTATTTTCTCTAGGTTACTTTATTGTAAGAATACAGGATATGATACACATAACACAAAAAGTATGTGTTAATTGACTATGTTATCAGTAAAACTTCTGGTTAACAGTAGGCTATTAGTAGTTAAGTTTTCAGGGAATCAAAAGTTATACACAGATTTTTTTTTTTACTTTGTGGGGGATCAGTGCCCCTAACTCTTGCATTATTCAAGGGTCAACTGTACCATGACATTGAGGACTAGGACTCTAACATATGAATTTGAGGGACATAAACATTCAGCCCATAACACAGGTAAACAGCACCTTCTCAAAGCAATAGCAAGCTCAGTTGAAATTATCAAATGATTGTTTACTGTTTAAAGACTCATTTCAAAAGCCCATCTTCTCTGTATTCACCAATACTAAACTATTATGAACTTTGTCCATCTCAGCCAAGCCTGACATTGAAAGACCCACCTTAAACCAGACCCCAGAAACCTCATAAATATCCCCACCTCTGGCTTCCCTGTTATTAAGATTTCTTCAAGTTAGTGACCTCCACAGCAGCCAACAATATAATCAAGTCAATTTTTAAAAATTTTAATAAAGTATACAGAACAAAAAAGGAAACATGTAATGGACTGATACCTTTAAAACACATTAGTGTAAAAAAAAGAAGAAGAAGAAGAAGGCAAGCCAGGCATGGTGGCTCGCAGAGGTAATCCCATCACTTTAGGAGGCCGAGATGGAAGAATCACTTGAGCCCAGGAGTTGGAGACCAACCTGGGCAACATAGTGAGACCCCCATCTCTTAAAAAGTAATAGCTGGGTATGGTGGTATGCATCTGTAGTCCCAGCTACTCAGGAGGCTGAGATGAAAGGATCACTTGAGCCCAAGAGGTCAAGGCTTCAGTGAGCAGTGATCACATCATTGCCTCCAGCCTGGGCAAGAAAGCAAGACTCTGTCTCAAAAATGAAAAAAAAAGAAGGCAAACATGTACGTACATTTGGTCTCTTGCACTAATGAATAGGATTATGGTTTCTATTTTCAAGCCTTCTACAAATTCGTCAAGAACTGTGAAAATCAAACTTCTTCACTCATATTAAACAAATAATATTTTAATTAGTTTAATGTTGAAAAGCTGCTTTCAAATGAGTCAGTACAAACACAAATAGTTAAGAGAAAACTTAAGCATCAAGATGAGATTGATTCATAAAAATTCCATGTCAAAGTCAATCTGAGATTGTAATGCAGTCCATGTAGTTTCTTGAGGATGAATTATAGCAGTTTTCAAACATCTCTGCAGTGAAAAAAAAAAATCCCCTCAAGTATTCTTACCAGGAAATTCATGATAAATTCTGCATTTAGTTAAAATTTCTCAAGTTATTCTTTTGCAAAAATCAGAGAAAGTGGCTGAGTGATAGTAAGTGTTCATCATATTTGATCCTTTTAGAATGAATGTCCAGTTCTTGCTGAAAAGAATTCAGGCGTTCGAAATTGTCTTTTTGATTGCTTCTGACCATGTAAGACCTGCATCTTTTGTTGTTTCTCCTGACATTTTTCTTTGAAATGTCCATTTCCTTATATTTTGTTTCTGCAGAGTTAATGGTCTTCTTGAAGTCTATGTTCCCATCTGCAGTAAACAATTTCACTGTACACTGTTCTAGGTTGATTCTGGCTGTTTGTTAATATGTTTGTGAGGTCACATAGAATGACAGAATTAAAGTTACCCAAGCTGTTTCTTTGTCTTTACAATCACTGTATTATCACTGATCATTTCAGATCTACAGTTTAGACTCAGAAATGCATGGTACAACTGTGTCCAATCTGAGGTCTAACAATTACAATTTAACATGAACTTACTCCTGAAACAAATGCTTGTAGCTGCAAATGTCATAGGCCAACTGTGTAACTGGAAATTCTCCAAATTGACTTCCATGACATAGAACAGAATGTTTGTGAGAGATATATAATGAAAACATGCTAATTGGAAGCATACAGAATTAAAACTGGAAAGAAAGCAAAGTCCTTGTTTAGAACTTAAATGAGAAATGTTCAGGGAGAATGAGTTAATCACTGTTGTTTAGAATCACAGTCTGATGGTGATAATAAAGAGCAGACCACCTTTTAGTTAGTTTTACTATTGTTTTTCAGTTTTCTTCGGGTAATGCCCGCCTTAGTGCCTGCACAGGGAGGATGCTCCCATGGGCCTGCTCCCAAGCCCCCACCTCCTAAGGTCGCCCAGGAGGGAGACTCAGGTAAGCCTGTAGCCACCCCTGCAGTAGGACTTCTTCCTTGTCAAGACAATCCTGGCTGGGCACGGTGGCTCGTGCCTGTAATCCCAGCACTTTGGGAGGCCGAGGTGGGCAGATCACTTGAGGTCAGGGGTTTGAGACCAGCCTGGCCTGGCCAACATGGTGAAACTGAAATACAAAAATTAGCCAGGAGTGATGGTAACTTTTAAGCACCAGCCTGTAAACCTCCTCAGGAGGTTGAGGCACAAAACTTGCTTGAACCCAGAAAGCAGAGGTTGCATTGAGCCGAGATCGCCATTGCACTGCAGCCTGGGCCACACAGACTCCATCTCAAAAAAAAGAAAAAAAAAGACAATCCCAATTATCTTCACATCTCCGCCTCTCAGGCCAGGGGACTCTATGCCCAATTCAGGAAACTATACTGATTAATCTAAAATTTTGAGTTAGTTTATTCTTGCCTGTAATGGTTTAGGAGTGGGTATTTGTTGAAAATCTAGCCAAAGAACACTGATGGAAGTCTAATATGGGGGCTTCTAAATCCATCAATGCACTCCAGGCATTATCTATAGCTAAACAAATAAGGTGTGTGTTATATACATACATACATATATATACACACGCATATATATGTATAAAACACATATATTGTATAACACATGTATATAACACACATGTATTTATAACTTATAAATACACATATGTGTATATATACACACACAAAGATATATATCACCTTGTTTCCTATGTGTATACTATTGAGATTAATAAAAGTAAAAATACATGTTCACATAAATGAGGTACTAAATTCATAGAAGCTTTTAGTCTTTATGTATTTTTCTCAGTCAAAAGATACAAAAAGTACAAATACTATTACATGCAGGTTCATGTCTTATCTTTATGCTTAAAAGAGTCCTCATTAGTGGATAACATTCTATTTCTGTCATTAAATAGCCTATCATCGAATTTTTCTATTAACCACTAGAGGGTAGTATAGACCAGAAAAAAAGCCCAAGCATCCAGTTGGCTGCAGCACATTCCTGAGCCTAAGTGCTGTAGTAATAAACAGCAATTTGGTTAGAACGACCAATGTAAGCAAAACACTTCAGGCCCCACTTTATAAAAACTCAAAATAAAAATACCGTTACCAAATTCCATGAGAAATATGTATATTTCACTGGTTAGACAACTCAGACATTAAGTGCTCTAGGGTTGGAGTGACTAGGTTTGAATCTCACCTCCACTCTTAATAGCCATGTGACCATGGCAAAGTGCTTAACCTCTGTTTCTGTATCTGTAAAATAATGGTAATAACAGTATCTATGATCATTCAATTAAAACAGTGACTGTCTAGCACATAGTGAGCATGCTCCAAATTTGGGCAGATTGATTTTTCTTGGCCTCAGTTTTTTCATCTGTAAATTGGAGCTAACAACATTAGTCCCATGGTTGAAGAGTAAATGTACATAAGCAATTAGCACAGTGCTTGACCCTTGGTAAAATATAATATATGCTTTTGTTAGTACTATTTTAATATTCTTTTTATAATTACTAATGATGTTATTGTTAGACTTGTAATAAAAACTTGTCACTGGTATTGTGTCATTCATTGTTTACCTTAAGGTACATTTGAGAAATAGCAGCCCTATGGGGTGGCTCATGCCTGTAATCCCAGCACTTTGGGAGGCCAAGGCAGTTGGATTACTTGAGGTTAGGAGTTCAAGACCAGCCTGGCTAACTTAGCGAAACCCTATCTCTACTAAAAATACAAAAATTAGCCAGGTATGTTGGTGCATGTCTATAATCCCAGCTACTTGGTAGGCTGAACAGGAGAATTGCTTAAACCTGGGAGGCGGAGGTGGTAATGAGTTGAGATCACACCACTGCACTCCAGGCTGGGTGACAGAGTAAGACTGTGTCTTAAAAAAAAAAAAAAAAAAAGAGAGAGAGAGAGAAATAGCAACATGGAATTGCATTTTCTGGTTCTTCCCAAAGCTGGCAAGGCTCCTGGCCACATACTGCTCACCACAGTTCTAAAGCTTTGTCTCTACCTGAAAACCAAACTGGATACGCAGTTAAGTGGAGAACTTCATCTTCCTTGACAGACAATGCAAACAATTTGTGCCCCTTTAAAACTTCCTTTCTTGTTGGAAGTAAATCTTTCATTTGGATCATTCAAAAACTTTGAGTTTCTGCTGTGATTGTGTACAAGTTGTCATCCCTTGTTTATTTCTGGATAGACTTCCACAGATTAAAGCTAGCATCTGTATTCTCCCTAAGCTGGTCTCTGCTGCCAGGGCCTTACTTGTTATTGAGCAAGGATGGTTTGGCACTGATGGTTCGATTTACATCCTCCTATCTCCATGAAGAAGCTTATCCTAGCCTGGGCAATATAGTGAGGCCTCGTCTATACTCAAAATAAAATAAAATAAATTTAACTGGACATGGTGGCTCATGCCTGTAGTCCCAGCTATTTGGGAGGCTGAGGCAGAAGGATTGCTTGAGCCCAGGAGGTTGAGGCTGCAGTGAGCCATGATAGCACCACTGCACTCCAGCGTGGGTAACAGAATGAGACTCCGTCTCTAAAACAAACAAACAAAAAAAAGTACCTTTAAAAAATCATACCTACTTCAAAATGATGTAAAAACATCATCAGTCATTTTATGTGTTTTGCTATACCTGCCAAGAAGAGTTTGATGGTGTTGAATGATTGCTTAGCATTTAGTCTCTTTTAGTAATAAAACAATTAATATTGGCAAGAAAACAAATTGATTTCATGAGCTTATTGACAGCACTGGGGAGTTTAGAGTTTGCCATAGTGAGCCAAGAGGGCCGAGCTGCTTTTGCTTGACCTACAAATCCTACAGTTGCCAGCCAATCTGGTCAATACTTGGCTATGGATTGATTTCCCCATCAGTTTTCCTCAATCTCGTCTCAGACCTCAGAATTTCCCATTCCACTGGACACCATTGCTGCTCAAATACATCCCATTATAGACAACCCCAGTGTGTCATATCACCAAAAGACAGAGCAAATGGCTGGTTGGACTGCTGTAAGCTCTGGATCACTTCCAGGATACAAGTTCCGCCATGCCAACCAATGAATCTGTTTTCCCAGTCATCTGTTTTCACCAAGTCAAGAGTTCAGAAGACTTGTTCAATAAGTCAGAACTTCTGTAGCTGAATGACTGGTGTTCCACTGTGATCATCATGTTTGCCCTTTGAATGTAAAAACTGAAGCACTTTGTGAAACCTGAAAACAGTTTAAGACATTAAAAAGACCTCCCCCCACCACCTAAAAGAAAAAGGAATTTTCATGCACTGTAAAAACCATTCAGAGGCAAAACATCACGTCCTAGTGAATATAATAGGGTCTTGCAGCCCCCTCTTATTTGAACACAACTCTCATTGACTTAAAAGTGACATTTCCAAACTGGCTGCAAGAATGATTTGTCTCCCAAACAAAGCAGGCTGCATTTGTTCTGCTAGAATGGCTGCTCTTCTTTGTCTCTGGATAATCTGATACAGCATGCATTCATTCATTCAAGGGTGACTCTCATTTGAAAAATTTCTCAATGAGACCATTTAAAAAATGATTTTTAATCCAGAGCTTTCATGACTAACTCTAAGGCTTCTTTCAGCCTTCAGCCTTGTCCCTGTTAGTTTCATAGAACTGACAAAAATTGATCTTTTGAAATAAAATTTTTGACAGTAAATATCAACCTAAAAGTGATCATTTTTTTCTGAAAACTTTGGACTAAGAATGTGCAGCTTATCTGCAATTTTTAACTGGAAATTCTCTAATCCCTTCAAGATTTTTTTTTTTTTTCCTAGTTAAAATGGCAGGGTAAGGGAAGGGAAGTGACTTAAATGAAGTCTGTTGCCTTCCACATGCCTGGGGCCATTTCAAGAGGAGTAACAAATCTTGAAGTGTTTAAAAACAGTGCGGTGGAAGCCAGAGCTCCAGGTAATATTTTCTCTTCTAGGAAAAGCTCTCCATCACAGGCCATACTCCTTGCTACCCACCTTCTCCAGTCCCATGCACTTCCTGGCCCCTTAGGTCAGAATTCCTATAAATTTCAGGGCCTGCCATTTTCCCAGGGCAGAGGTAAGGACTGGGGGAAGAGGTGACTCCAAAATCACAACTTCATTAACTAAAACAAAGCAGACATGCAAGGTTGACATTCGGGACATATGAATGTTCTTCATGATGGTTTCCATGTCTCTTTAAATAAACAATGGGGAAAGAAAAATATGACAGTCTCTATTTGCAGCAGTTCTGAAAATAACTTGTTCAGGAGAGGTGAACCAGTGGCATGTGCCTGAGCAGAGTCTCCTGGCTTCACTTTTGCAGTCACCTCTTCCTAAAAAACAAACAAACAAAAAAAATCGAGCAACTCACAGGATACTGCAATACGTGTGTGTACATTATAAAAGCCAAAATGAAAAGGTCTCTTTAATGCTAAAGGTAAGATGCAAGTTACATTTAGAACTGACCAGAAGGCAGTCTGATTAGTGGTTGTTTTTTTACCTCCAACTTCTGTTTTTAGTATATAAATAGGGTTTAAAAGAATAATCAGTACTTAAAGTCAGTGTAGCCCTTTAAGACATAAATAACTGAGAAATAATGAGATTGTTAAATATCAAAGAGGTTACTACTACACCCTAAATTTCCTCTTGAGTGAGAAGTGAATGATCAAATTCAGAAACACTTCATTAGATAGAACTAAATGCTACCCTTCTCCTTGCTAATCTCCTCCTGAGATTTTGCTCTTCACTTGAGCAAATTAACTGAGGGTGAACAATGATCAAAAGAAAAACTTATGAAGAGCAAACTCCATAAATTGCTGGTGAGACTGAAACACAGATCAGAAAATTCTCTCTTTAGTTAGCTAAAGATGAGAAATAAAAGGCGCAGATATACGCATGAGATATCCGCTATAAAACAAATAGAAGGCAAACAGAAACAGGAAGGTTTGAAGAGGGGTTAAGAACATCACAAAAAGCAGAGGGCTTTGCAGGGCTCCGCAGCTTCTTACAGCCCTCTTTGTGTTCCTTTCTTGGCAGGTAGATCCTGAATTATGAAGAGCTCCTGATTTGGAGGCTTCCATACCCACCCCTCCCCCTATACACACTCCACACCACACACACACCAGTTTTGTAATATATATAAATAGAATCTGCACAAGCCCCTTGAGTGGAGTTGAAATAAACAGAGGAAGTTTACATAGGAGTTCAGAAAGGCCATGGTTCCATGGTTTAAGAAACAGTCATCTGAACCGGGCTTGTGGCCTATGCCTGTAGTCCTAGATAGTCGAGAGGCTGAGGTGGGAGGATCTCTTGAGCCCAGGAGGTTGAGGCTAGTGAGCCGGGATCGCACCACTGCACTCAAGCCTGGGCAACAGAGCAAGACCGTTTTAAAAAAAAAAAAAGAAAGAAAACATTGCACACTTCGCCAGAGAAAAGATATGAACAACAAATAAGCACATGAAAAGATTCTTAACATCATTAGTCGCTGGGAAACTGCAAATTAAAATTAGAATGGCTCAAATTTAAAAACCTGATAGTACCAAGTGCTCAAGAGGATGCAGGGCAACTGGAATTGGTCCATTGCTGGTGGGAATGCAAATGGTACAGGCACTTTGGCAACAGAAACAGTTTCTTATAAAGTTTAACATCCATTTACCATATCACCCAGCAATCCCAAGCCTATGTAGTTAGCCAAGAGAAATAAACACATATGTCAACTCCACCCTCAACAAACAAGTAAGCTTGGATGCTTATAGCAGCTTTAATCATAGTTGCCAAAAACTGATGACTTGGGTAGATAAACAGTTTATTGCTGGAATACTACTTAGCAATAAAGAGGAATGAACTACCGATACATGCAACAACATGATAAATTTCAAATGCATTCTGCTAAGTGAAAAAAAAACAGACTACGTAGCGTGCGATTCCATTTATGTGACATTGTGAATAGGATAATACTATAGGGACAAAAGTAGATCCATGTGGGTAGAGAAAGGTTTGCCTACACAGGGACTCACACACAATGACGTGCCGTTTGTTAAATATTATAGCGTTATACTCCTTCAAAGGGTGAATTTTACTGTATATAAATTGTACCTCAACAAACTGACTTTGAAAAAATTATAATATGGGCTGCGTGCGGTGGATCACGCCTGTAATCCCAGCACTATGGGAGGCCAAGGACAGCGGATCACCTGAGGTCAGGAGTTCAAGATCAGCTTGGCCAACATGGTGAAACCCCATCTCTACCAAAAATATAAAAATTATCTGGTGTGGTGGCACATGCCTGTAGTCCCAGCTAGCTACTCAGGAGGCTGAGGCAGGAGAATTGCTTGAACCCAGGAGGCAGAGGTTGCAGTAAGCCGAGATCATGTCACTGCACTCCAGCCTGGGTGACAGCGCGAGTCTCCATTCCAAAAATAAAAATAAAAATTATAATATGCTGAGCTCAGTGGTGTAGTCTCACCTACTCAGGAAGCTGAGGCAAGAGGATTGCTTGAGCCTCATCTGTTAAGGTTCAGCCTGGGCAAAATAGTGGGACCTCGTCCCCCCCAAAAAAAAAAAAAATTGTAAGACTAAAAAGGAGGGAAACATGGTCAAACTACTGTGTTGGAAAGTCACTCTGGTTGCTGTGTGGCAAAAGGACTGGAGCAGCAAAAGCAGGAATGGTCTTGAAGCTGTTTCAGTGGTCTTGGTCGGATGGTCGGACATCTTTCCTGAGAGCCAGTCCCAGGGTAGTAGGGGTAAAAGATGGGGAAAAGCAGGCCACTGGAGGCATATTTTGGACAGATAACTGGAAGATTTGCTAATGGACTGGAGTTCAGTCAGAAAGGACCTAGAGTTGTCAAAAGACCCCAGGGATTTTCTTTTAATTTCCTGTGCCATTTGAGGTGGGTGTAGAGCAAAGAGCCTCAAAGGTTCTATTCCTAACTCCCCCGTGAATTACCTGCAGAACCCTCCTAATCTGCAGAATTACATGCATATATTAGCAGCATCTCTAAATGTGTGCTAAGGACTGGAATAGTAATATAAACATGGAGAACATGAGACAGAGAATTATCTTCTTGCTTGTACTAGAAACCGAAGAAGAAAGAACTAATCTAGTCAAGATCTCAAGCGAGAAGAGCTACTCTGAAAGAAGATACTGCCTGTCAGAAGGGCATGTGAAACTCTGTTATTTGTATATTCTGGTTAACATAAAAAGCCCTGACAAACAAAGAAGAGGGAAAAAAATGGCTAAATGTATCCAATGTATTAATTGAAAATAAATAACTAGAATTTCTTTGTGTTTTTTTTAAATCTATAAAGTCCATTTCCTATGCTCATTCATGCCTTATATACCGTGGCTGATTGTGGACTGACAAGTGATTTCCTATTGGCCTAGCTTGGATGCTCGTGGCTCCGCCATTAACATGCTTCCCCCACCTAGGATCTAACCATCTAGAACAGGACAGTTGCCTTTGGTCACTTCAGTTCAAGGTCATTTGGTCAAAGTGACAAAACCCAATCTTGGAATGACTTGTGAAGTCCGACAGGCAGTTCTTCCGGGCTTGTGCTTGTGAAATTCTCTAGTGATGGAGCTGAAGCAGGGCTGGGTGTGGTGGCTCACACCTGTCATCCCAGCACTTTGGGAGGCCAAGGTGGGCAGATTGCTTGAGCCCAGGAGTTTGTGACCAGTGTGGGCAACATAGCTAAACCCTGTCTCTACAAAAAAAACACAAAAATTAGCCAGGCACAGTGGCACACGCCTGTAGTCCCAACTACTCAGGAGGCTGAGGTGGGAGGATTGCTTGAGCTTGAGCCAGTGGAATCAAGACTGCAGGGAGCCATGATCACGCCACTGCACTCTAGCTTGTAACACAGCAACACCCTGTCTCAATCAATGAATGCAATGATAGATCCCAAACCTACTATGTGCAACTCTTTCTTTTATTTTACATATATACAAATATATTCAGATTATAAAAATAACATTCAAAGGCTATAAAACACTTTTAAAAAATACCTCCCCAATTCCATTTCCCAAATATCCAGTTAGCTTTTTGTTATATATTCCTACAGATTGTTTTCCGCATAACTACTTGTTTAAGAGTGTTACTTATATCAAGATAATTTAGAGAAATTCATACTAAGATATATACACTGGGTATTAATAATTCAACCCTGATTAGAAAGAGAAAGTTATCAGAGAAGATATATCTCTAAAGGATATGTCTAAATAATTCATTAACTTTTAAAGTATTAACCTAGGATTGTTTCCTTGATGGCTATTAAGACAGTGTAATAGGCCGGGCGCAGTGGCTCATTCCTGTAATCCCAGCACTTTGGGAGGCCGAGGCAGGCAGATCACTTGAGGTCAGGAGTTCGAGACCAGCCTGGCCAATAGGGTGAAACCTTGTCTCTACTAAAAATACAAAAATTTAGCCGAGTATGGTGGCATGCACCTGTAATCCCAGCTACTTGGGAGGCTGAGGCAGGAGAATTGCTTGAACTCAGGAGGTAGAGGTTGCAGTGAGCCAAGATTGTGCCACTGCGCTCCAACCTGGGTGACAAACAGAGAGACTCTGTCTCCAAAAAAAAAAAAAGACAGTGTAATAGAAAAATCATATAAAAGAGTAAAACAAAATTACAGAATTATCTGATTCTATATAAACATTCTTAGCAACAATATTTCAGAAACAGTTGATACATTTAAAACATTTAGAAATGTTTTGATCTGGTAGAAATGCTTTCTAAATAATATAATAAAACATATGTCTTAATGTAATTAGGTATTTTAATTGTTTGAGTATTTGAATTAAGGGAAAATCTCGATTAATAACTAGTAGGTGGGCTGGGTGCAGTGGCTCACACTTGTAATACCAGCACTTTGGGAGGTTAAGGCAGGAGGATCACTTGAACCCAAAAGTTTGAGACCAGCCTGGGCAACAAAGCAATATCTCATCACTAAAAAAAATTTGTAAATTAGTCCAGTATGGCAGCACGCATGCACCCGTAGTCCTAGCTACTTGGGAGGCTGAGCTGGGAGGATCACTTGAGCCCAGGATTTTGAGACTGCAGTAAGCTATGATTGTGCCACTGCACTCTAACCTGGGCAACACTGTCTAAATAAATAAAAATATAAATAAAACTAGTAGGCAATTCACACCCAGGCATGGTGGCTCATACCTGTAATCCCAGCACTTTGGAAGGCTGAAGCGGGCAGATCACCTGAGGTCGGGAGTTCGAGACCAGTCTGACTCACATGGAGAAACCTGTTTCTACTAAAAATACAAAATTAGCCAGGTGTGGTGGTGTATGCTTGTAATCCCAGATACTCGAGAGGCTGAGGCAGGAGAATTGCTTGAATCCAGGAGGTGGAGGTTGTAGTGAGCTGAGATCGCACCATTGCACTCCAGTCTGGGCAACAAGAGTGAAACTCTGTCTCAAAACAAACAAACAAACAAAAACTAGTAGGCAATTAACATCAAGATATCTAGTTTGTTTAGGTCCAACCTTATTCAAGAAAGATTAAGGAAACCCTCAACCTAAAAAACATAAGGAGACCCTGTCTCTACAAATAATTTAAAAATTGGCCAGGTGTGGTGGCATGTGCCTGTGGTCCCAGCTACTCATGAGGCTGAGGCAGGAGGATCACCTGAGCTCCAGAGGTTGAGGCTTCAGGGAACAATGATCACGCCACTGTACTCCAGCCTGGGTGACAGAGTGAGATCTTGTCTCAAAAAAAAAAAAAAAAAAAACAAGAAACCATTACCCTGAAGGTGTTTTATACCACCTTATACACAACTTCTTCTGGTCATAAAAATATTTTGGGCAGTCAAAAAATACCCAGACATGGTTTGAAAGATCAATTAATACTACAGCACTTATAATAAACAAGTAACAACAGCAATAGAGAAAAAAACAGCAATATTTGGCCCCAGAATTAGACTCCCCAAAGGCAGAGACAACTTTTACCTCAGCTGTTTTTCCCTTTACATTTGTCTCCTCATTTTTAGTATTAAGTTTATGCTACTATTTATTGTATTTATTGATTATAGACATTGAATAATGTCCACAATTGTAGACATTGCAGTGGACTGACTGTGTGTGTCCCCGCAAAGTTTCTATGTTGAAAACCTAACCCTCAATGTGATGGTAAATAGGTCACAAGAGTAAGCCCTCATGAGTAAAATTATGGCCCTTGTAAAAGGGACCCCAGAGAGGTCTTAACCCACTTTCACCATGAGAAGACACAAGAAACTGCCAGTCTGCAACCCAGAAGAGGACCTTCACCAGAACCCAAGCATGCTGGCACGCTAATCTCAGACTTCCAGCCTCCAGAACTGTGAGAAATAAATGTTAGTTGTTTAAGCCATCTTTTTTTTTTTTTTTTTTTTTTTTTTGTGTGGGGGGACAGCCTCACTCTGTCACCCAGGAGTCTGGAGTGCAATGGTGTGATCACGGCTCACTATATCCTTGACCTCCCAGGTTCAAGCGATCCTCCTGCCTCAGCCTCTTAAGCAGCTGGGACCACAGCTCTGCACCACCACACTTGGCTAATTTTTAAAAATGTTTTGTAGAGACCTTGCCCAAGCCGGTCTCGAAATCGTGGGCTCAAGCAATCCTCCCGCCTTGGTCTCCCAAAGGGCTAGGATTACAAGCCTAAACCACTGTACCCGTCCCCCTCTGTCTATGGTATTCTATTGCTTTTTCATTGTCCTCTAGAACAACCACATGGTATTCTATTACAGCAGCCTGAACAACAGATTCAGACATTATCAATTACTTCCTACTAAGGAAGATAAGGATTTAGCACCCTCTCATTACCGCTCCTCCTACCCACCCCTCCTCACATATTTCTCCCACCTTGTGTGTTTTAATCACAATTTTATATTAATTGAATATCCAAGGTTTATAATATAATGATACTGCAAATATTGCTCATAAAAAAGCAATATCATTTTTACATTTTCTTTTCTAGACACATTTTTTTGTTTGTTTTTCCTAGGGTTAAATACTGCTTCCTTATTCATCTTGTTTTGGTTTTTTGTATGTGTGAGTAGACTTTCAAAAATATGTATACATTTTCTTATGCTTCCCCAGTTCTCTTCCAGACAACATGGTCAAGCACCTAAGTATTCTAGCAGGTTCTGGTTTTTTGTTTCTTCTTTTTGATGGAGACATCTCTCCTAGATTCTTCGAAACTTCTGTTGCTGTTTGTAGTGACTGATCTCTAGAATTGCAACATTTTGTCGTCCTGGGATATCTCTTCACCATCACTATAGAAATTTAACTTGACTCTTTCTTTTGTTTTAATTCCTGTTTCCAAACTCAGAGCTTCCTCTTTCTTAATTTACTCCCCTCTTTTAGTGATACACATGCCCAAAGTTTCGTGGGGAAAAAAAAACAAGATGCAAAGCAAAGTTTTTGAGATTTTACCTGTCTGAAAACAACTTTTTTGTAATGCTTATATTTGGTAGTTTGGCTGGCAAAGAATTGGATTGGAAAGATTTTTTTCTCAGAACTTTTTTGTTTTTTTTTTTGAAACAGAGTCTCACTCTAACTCAGGCTGGAGGGCAGTGGTGCAATTTTGGCTCACTGCAACCTCTGCCTCCTGGATTCAAGCTATTCTCATGCCTCAGCCACCTGAGTAGCTGGGATTACAGGCATGCACCAGCAAGACCAGATAAATTTTGTATTTTTAATAGAGACTGGGTTTTACCATGTTGGCCGGGCTGGTCTTAAACTCCTGGGCTCAAGTGATCCACCCACCTTGGCCTCCCAAAGTGCTGAAATTACAGCTGTGAGCCACCGGGCCTGGCCTTCTTCTCAGAAGTTTGAAGGCATTGCAATATTTCGTCTTAGCTTCCCATGTTGTTGTTGAGAGTCCTGTGCCATTCTATTCCCTGGTAATCTCTGTTTTTCTCTGTGGACGCTTTTGAATTCTTTTTATCCCCAGTGGAAATTTTATAGTGATGTGCCCTGGTATAGGTCATTTTTATTTCTCATTCTCACTGGGGCCCTTCACCAGGGACTCACATCCTTCATTCTGGAACATGTTCCTATTTCATATCTGTGATAGTTAATTTTATTTGTCAACTTGGCTGGGCCATGGGGGCCATGGGGTGGCCAAATATTTGGTTAAACATTATTGTGGCTTTGTCTGTAAGGGTGTTTCTGGACGAGATTAACATTGGAATTGGCGGGCTAGGTAAAGTAGATTGCCCTCCCCAATGTGGGTGGCCCTCATCTAATCCATTTCAAGCTTCACCACAACAAAAAAGACTGAGAAAGAGTTCACTCTTTCAGCCAGGCATGGTGGCTCACATATGTAATCCCAGCACTTTGGGAGGCCAAGGCAGGTGGATCGCTTGAGCTCAGGAGTTCAAGACCAGCCTGAGCAAATGGTGCAACTGTCTCTACCAAAAAATACAAAAATTAACCAGGATGCCTGTAGTCTGAGCTACTTGGGGGACTGAGGCAGGAAGGTCGCTCAAACCTCAGAGGTCAAGGGTGCAGCGTGCAGAGATCACGCCACCGCACTCCAGCCTGGGTGACAAAGTGAGACCCTGTCTCAAAAGAAAAAAAAAAAAAAATTCATTCTTTCTCTTTGACTGTCTGGGAGCTGGGACATAGGTCTTCAGACTGGGACTCAGATTGGAACTTACGCTGGCATCTGTCTGGCTTCTCAGGCCTTTGTACTCGGACTGGAACTACACCATCAGCTCTCCTTGGTCACCAGCTTATTGACTGCAGATCTTGGGGCTTCTCAGCTTCTCTATTCGCATGAACCAATGCCTTATAACATGTATCTATTTCTATTGGTTCTCTTTCTTTGGAGAACTCAAACTAACACAGTATTTTTGACAACGTCTGCTCCTCTTTTTTGCCTTCTCTCTGAAATCCTTGTTAATTAGAAGTTGACCCTCTTGAACTACCCTAATTTTCCTGTCTTTCCTCTTTCTTTTTTCCAGCTTTCTTGTTCTATTTTTGAGAAATTCTTCAACTTTGCCTTTCAACCCCTCTATTGAATATTTTGCTGAAAATATTTTTAATTTCTAAAACTCTTTCTTGTACCTTGGTTATTCTATTGTTTTAGCATTCTATTATTTTACAGATGCAATATCATCACTTATCTTTCTGAGGTTTTTTTTTTTTTTTTTTTTTTTTTTTGAACTGGAGTCTCGCTCTGTCGCCCAGGCTGGAATGCAGTGGCGTGATCTTGGCTCACTGCAAGCTCCGCCTCCCAGGTTCACGCCATTCTCCTGCCTCAGCTTCCTGAGTAGCTGGGACTACAGGCTCCCACCACCACGCCCAGCTAATTTTTTGTTATTTTTAGTAGAGATGGGGTTTCATCGTGTTAACCAGGATGGTGTCGATCTCCTGACCTGGTGATCCGCCCGCCTCAGCCTCCCAAAGTACTGGGATTACAGGCATGAGCCACGGCTCCCAGTCTTTCTGAGGTTATTAATAGTTTGTTTGACGTTTTCTTCTGCTCTTTGCACTCTTTGATTCTTCTGAATTTCTTTTTTTCTTTTTGTTTCTATTTTTGCACGTCAGAGGTTTTCCTCAAAAATCTGCAAATTCATATTTTAAAGTGAGGCACTAGATTGGAAGCTCTGAGTACATGAATGGGGCTTATCAACTGGTGGGTTTCATTGCAGGGTGATCTAGTGTGACCTTGATGGTTTGTTGGACGATCTTAACGGTGAATAGGTCTACTGGGGAGAACTTTTCCAAAACAGAATTATCCAGCCTCCTGACTGAGGGGTCTGGGCCTTCCTGCCAGCATTCTTATGGCTGAGAAGAGGAGAAGGCCTGGGGTGTCACCACAGGGTGTACAGCCTTTCACTCAGTCCAACTGTTTCCTGTCCAGCGCCTCAAGGTCTCACTTGATCACCACGTGCCTTCAGTTGTTTCTGCCATCCCTGAATTCAGGGTCTCTAGCATAGTGTTTTCAGGGATCAAACCTCCCATTTCCTGATGGTATTGGGAGAGTGTAATTACTGGACTTTTGGGAGTGGGGTAGAAGTTCAAGGAATGGAATTCCTTCTAATAAAAGCTCTCAATTAATTTTCCTGTTTTTATCCCCCTCCTTATCCTTCTTTGAAGGCACATGGTGTCTCTAACTTCCGAGTTTCTCTAGTGTTCTAGGCCATGAGTCAATTTGATTCACATTGGCAACCACCTTTGCAGAAATATAAGCTTCAGTTTTTGTTATTTTGTGAATCCAGTTATCACTTGTCCTCTGCCCTTAACTTTCCAAAATTCTGTTAGTGTCTCTAAGCCATAGTTGTCACCTCTCAGTTCTGCTTGTCGTTTGTGTCTCTGCACTGTCATTTTGGTGAGGTTTTAGGAGAAAGCATAGATGAACACAAAACGTGTTGTAAAAGATACGTAAGAATCCCTTACAATACATAAGCATAGAGAGCAAAATGTGAGAGCATGTTTCACACCCCTTCACTCCATTCCCCCAAGGAGAATCACTGTCAGTGATCTGGAACTCTCCCCAGTTCACTCTTGATGATGATACATACACAAATTATTTGATTCTATGTTTTTTCCTTCTGGCCTTGGTTTTGTTAAGTGACACATTGTCTTGGAGTGATTTCCATATTGACACATATAGGACCATCTCATTCTTTTTTATTTTATTGTATTTATTTATTTTTTAGATGGAGTCTCACTCTATTGCCCAGGCTGGAGTGCAATGGTATAACCTTGGCTCGCTGCAACCTCTGCTTCCCGAGTTCAAGTTATTCTTCTGCCTCAGCCTCCCAGGTAGCTGGGATTATGGGCAAGCACCACCATGCCCAGCTACTTTTTGTATTTTTAGTAGAGACAGGGTTTCACTATATTGGCCAGGCTGGTCTCGAACTCCTGACCTCAGATGATCCTCCTGCCTCGGCCTTCCAAAATGCTGGAATTACAGGCGTGAGCCACCACACCCAGCCAATTTTATTTTATTTTATTTTAAGTTCCGGGGTACATGTGCAGGACGTGCAGATTTGTTACACAGGTAAACGTGTGCCGTGGTGGTTTGCTGTACCTATCAACCCATCACCTAGGAATTAAGCCCAGCATGCATTCGCTATTAATCCTAATGCTCTCCGTCCTCTTGTCCCACCGACAGGCCCCCAGTGTGTGTCATTTCCCTCTCTGTGTGCATGTGTTCTCATTCTTTTTAATACCTCTATAGTATTCAGTAGTATGAATTTATCATGACTAATTTAATTATTTAATCTTTCTTTTTTAAAAATTTTACACACACACGCACACCTATACATACATACACTTTCATATACACACATATACCTTTTTGAAAGGTCAGTAAGTTAAGTAACTTGAATTTTAGAAATATCAAACAATTGTATATGTGCAAAGAGAAAGTAAAAGCAGGACCATGTTATATGCATGGACATCTTCATTGTAGGGTGTGTCTAATAGTGAATGGGGAGAACCATTTCCAAGGCCTCCAAAACCAGAGCTATTAGGATTCACCTCCTGTTGAAGATGTGTCATAAATTAAGCTAAAGCACCCTTGGAATGATGTAAAGCCATCACCATAGATTTATGTAAGTCAATGGCTCTATGGTTTAATCTGCAATTCATATTTTTACAAAATGTGTTGTGCTCTTCACCAGTCAGAACCACTTTGTGTCAGACTCCTGACAGGAAACAGGTGAAACTTTCAAATGGGGTACTGAGGAGAAAGTAACAATGGGACCATTTTCAGTGGTGTGGCAAGGTTAAAGGAAACCAGAAAAGAACGGTGAAGCACTTTGGGAGTAGCAGGAGGGAGAGACATTATTACCCCAAGACCTGAGAGTCAACAGAACAAAGCAGTTACTGGGCACAGAGAGTAACTCTAACTGTAAAAGAGGGCACCTGCATGGTCCTCATTCAGCAAGGAAAGGAGCGGGAGGTGGTGGGTGACCTCACTCTTGATCTCGTGTTTTTATTTGCTAAATCTGGCAACCCTAGGTGGGCAAGGGTAGAGAGCCAATCTGAAGGGGTACATCAGTGTCCTTCTTTGCTCATTAATAGCAATGCATGTGGACCTCAGGACAAAGCCATCACCAAGAACCACAGACAACACATTTATCCAATTATGGTAGTAAATTACTTATATCTGCTCTGAAAATTGTTCAACTATTTAGGAATAGCTGTAGACAACTTGGCTTATAATTCTAATTATGTATATATATATTTTTTTTTAACAAGAGGCTGTACATTAAAAGAGACAATAAAAAGGTAAACTTTAGAGGGAATAATGTCCCCTACTTGCCTCTGCCCAGCAGTGTTTACTTTCTTCATCATTCCCAGTATGGGAATCTGTAAGATGTGCCATAGGAGCTGAATGGAATATCTTTATCCAGGCCTTAGGAGAAAAATTCCATCATGAGTGGAGGCTAAGCTGACCAGAGAATGCAAGAAGAATAACTTGAGCAAAGACTGGAAACTACTATCCTCATGCTTACAATAAACATTAACCTAAGACAGAAACAATGTACAAAGAAGAATGTGGATGGGGTCAATAAGAAGTCAGAGTTCTCCACAAATCAATATGATTAAACAATATTCTGGTAATTCCAAAACAGCAATCTGCTTTAAGAATAAAGTTTATTTTAATTTATAAGCAAATAGACAAAAATTGGAGACAACATATCTACAGCTGTTCTTAGATTAAAATAATAAAACTGATTGGTTGGCAAAAGAAGAGCCCAGAGGAAGCACTGGGATTATATAGGTTTGGAAAGTACTTTTCCCTAAAAAAGCTTTCTTAATTTACAAATAAATGTCATTTATCCCATTTCCACAGTTCATCTATTTATTACCAAAACATTAGGTTTTTAGAGGTTTAGCATGCCATATGTTCACTATAAAATGTGTGTTTTTAAAAAGCACTGAAGAGGAAAAATGATTAAAGTTCTGCCATTTGGCTCAAACTGCTGTAAGAGAGTTTGAACTCGTTTTAAGTGGTGGGCTACTGTTCACTCTTTGATGTCTGGTGAAGTCCAAGCATCTAGTTTCCAAATAGTGGTCGACACAGCTCATCTGACACCTGGAAGAGATCATTTTTTAACACACCCCTTTATGTGTGACAGAATTATCTTCAGTAATAATCATGAAATTAAATAATAATGTAACCAAAAGTATAATTTTTCTTTTATAGAACTTTCTACATATAATCATCTCAGTAAAAAAAATAAAATAAATATTACAGTACCAAAAAAGTAATGGTTTGATTCTGTTTAATTACATTAGTTTTTTTTTTTTTCTTGGGGGTGGTAAAACACATGAAGAAAGGCTTCCAAAAAATTTAGCTTCATGAGATGTGACTATAAAAGGGTAGCACAAGGATTTTTGCAGTGATAGAACAGTCTGTATCTTAATTGTGGTGATGATTACATGAATTCACACATGTGATACATTTGTATAGAACTGACTGGGCGTGCCTGTAATCCCAGCACTTTAGGAGGTAGAGACAGGAGGATCACTTGAGCCCAGCACTTCGAGACCAGCCTGGGCAACATAGGGAGACGCTGTCTCTCAATAAATAAATAAATATTAGCTGGGTATGCTGGCATATGCTTGTGTTCCCAGGTACTCAGGAGGCTGAGGTGGGAGGCTCACTTAAGCCCCAGGGGTTGAGGCTTTGGTGAGCCACTGCACTCCAGCCCAGGCAACAGCATGAGACCCTGTCTCAAAAAAGTAGAATAAAAATTGTATAGAACCACACACACATCCATGAATGAGTGCATATAAAACTGATGAAATCTGAATGAGGTATTTGAATTGTACTCATGTCAATTTCCTGGTTTTGTTATTGTATTATAGTTATGTCACATGTCATCACTGGGGGTAATGGTGAAGAGTACCAGAATCTCTCTGTACTATGTTTGCAACTTTCTGTGAATCTATAATTATTTCTAAGTAATACATTTTTGTTAAAATTTATGTGCTGTGTGATTTCATGTATTTGAGATTCTTGAAAACACCAAAATATAGCAACATTTGCCAGGGATGGGAGAAGGTATGACTGCTGAAGCCGAGGGAAACCTACCTAGGCTTGTTAAACTTTAACCTGCTTTGCTTGCTTTTAGCTGTTTTTTTTTTTTTAAAGAAACTCCCTTCAGCCATCCTATAGATAACATCTCTGACATATAGGTCACAATGGTAAAACAACTGCCTAAGTTGTTTTTCAGGAACTTAAAGTCAGCTCTTATCCAGTCCAAACTGGGTAAGACCACACTGACCCTTTAATTGGGTCTGAGTGAATGTCTGAATGTCTGATGAGTGATCTTTTGATGTCAGAGGCCGTGAGCTTCACCCTCTGATCATGCTAACGCTACCATTTTTGGAACATGTGTCCCACAAAGAGCCATGAAGCTTAGCTATGCTTGCACAGAACACCAATTACTTCACTTTTCCTTACCCCCAATCACTTTCCTTGTACCTCAGACCACCCTGCTCCCCTATCCCATAAATATCTCTAAACTCCATCTTTGGGGAGATGAATTTGAGACCTGTTCTCTCATCTTCTCACTTAACTGCCATGTGACTAAATCCCTTCTTTGCTGCAAAGCTCATTGTCTCAGTGATTGGCATATTGTGTGGCAGGCAAAATGGGCTTGGCTCCATAACACGACAAAGGAGCCACACAAGGAGAGTTGTTGGGTGATGGAATAGTTCTGTATCCAGATTGTGATTGTGGTTACAAAAATCTACACATGCATTAAAGTTCATGGAATAAAAATGTCAAATTTACTGTATGTTAAATTTTTAGAAAATTTGTCATTATCTTATTTTTAAGACATTAAAAGCTTTGGAATCAGTCAGACTTGTATTTAAATATTGGAATATTAGGCAGGTCAATCTGTTTTCTTATTTATAAAATAGTAATAATGCCATCCATCTAATGATAATGTATGTAAAGGCCTTAGCACATTGCCCAGCGCTAAGAAAGCACTGAGCAAATAGTCTTATTTATTTGTTTCTATTTTTTATTTAGAGGATTCACTCTGTAAATAAATTTAGAATAAGCAAAGAGATTACTAGGTATCTCCAGTGAAAACCTGTGTTGTCTAGAACACACTCTTTATCTGATTGCTGCCTTTTGTTGACTTCGAGTTATTTTATGACTATAATTTGTAGGTAATTGATAGCAATCCAAAATAATTCGTATCTATTGTAATGCAAATACAATCTGCAGTGGAATTGTAGTGTGGTGGTTTCATTTTGTCCTCCCGAAGCCCACCGACTTCCCACTCCAGTGAAAAAAGCCAGTTTTGATTCCCTTTGTAAATTCATTTTAACATTCCCTTACTCCATATAAAATTGTGGTTCTTTTGACTTCTCCTTTGAATCAGTTGTAATATGTCTACAGTTTATTCATTAAATAATGAATTGAGTAAAATCTTTGATGGGTGTTTATTTTATAGCTGCATGAAAATCATGATTTTATCTCTTTTTGAAAACTATCCTTTAACAATTTTGTTTTTCTTTTCTGAGACAGATTCTTGCTCTGTCACTCAGGCTGGAGTGCAGTGGTGCACTCCAGTGGCATGGTCTCGACTCACTGCAACCTCTGACTCCCAGATTCAAGCAATTCACCATACTGGTCAGGCTGGTCTCGAACTCCTGACCTCAGGTGATCTGCCCACCTCAGCCTCCCAAAGTGATGGGATTACAGGCATGAGCCACCGTGCCCAGCCCCCTTTTACAATTTTATAGTTGAAAACTTCTTGGACACAATGTAAAATTGGGAATAAAGCACGCTGTACAACATCTTAGCTACCTAGTCATTTTGGCTGTTTTGAACTATCTGGAATTTTGGTGTTTTATTTAAAAAATAGTAAAATAGTACTACCATTCCAATACAGTTTTGGGTTTGTTTTGTTATTTTTTTGTTGTTGTGTTTTTGAGACAGAGTCTTGCTCTGTCGCCCAGGCTGGAGTGCAGTGGTGCGATCTCAGCTTATTGCAACCTCTGCCTCCCAGATTCAAGCAATTCTCCTGCCTCAGGCTCCCAAGTAGCTGGGATTACAGGTGCCCGCCACCATACCCAGCTAATTTTTGTATTTTTAGTAGAGACGGGGTTTCACCATGTTGGCCAGGCTCTTGACTTCAAGTGATCCGCCCACCTTGGCCTCCCAAAGTGCTGAGATTACAGGCGTGAGTCCCACTGCACCCAGACAAATATAGTTGTTGTTTTTTTTTACCCTTCATGTAGTGCTCTGTACACAGAAGCTCCTCAGTAGATACTTGCTAAGTGAATAAATTGAATTGGTATTTCATCTGAGATTGCTCAATCAGATGTAAAGGCAGACTTTAATTTTTGTACTCATGGGCTGAGACAAACATCCAACAATGCTCTTCAATATTTATTTGTGATTTTTCTGGAATTTTATCAGTCAGGAAGGGCTAGATAGTAACAAATATCTCCCAAACCTCAGCAGCTTAACACAACAAAAGTAATTTTTCACTGTCCACTGCGATTGGAAGGGAGCTATTGTAGTCACTGTCACTCCAGGATGCAGGCCATGGAGACTCTATCTCAACATTTACTCCTACAACTACTGCAACACTGGGAGGCAGACCTGAGGAATCACAGGATTTGAAATTTTCACCTACATATGACACGTATCACTTCTCATATTCCACTGGCCAAAGCAAATCACATGGTGTCACTTCTAAAGGAACAATGAAGTACAGACCTACTATGTGCCAGGAAAAATGACCAAAACAGCATTAAGGATTTCCATATCAATACAGTCAGTGATAAAACGAGCACAGAAGGATGAGATGCCCAGCAATGGACTTATTGTACATATATGATTATATGTTTTGTATATTATACATTATAAATATTTACAACTAATATGTATATATAATTTCAATTTTTATTTTGATTCATGGGGTATATATGTGCAGGTCTGTTACATGGGTATATTGTGTAGCACTGAGGTTTGGGGTACCAATGGTCCTATCACCGAGGTAGTAAGCATAGTACCCAATAGGAAGTTTTCCAGTCCTTGCCCCACTCCCTCTGTTTCCCCTCTTGTAGTCCCCCGTGTCTGTTGTTCCCATCTTTATGGAAACCCAATGTGTACCCAATGCTTAGCTCCAACTTATAAGTGAGAACACCAGCAATGAACTTCTAATGAAATTGTTACTAAAAACTGTAGGGCTGTTAGAAATTTACTATACACCTTCTTCCCTCATAAATGTTCCCTGTAGAAATGACGCAGGATTTTTTGGTGCCGGTTTGCCAGTAGGAGACCTCCGCAGCTGGTGGCACCCTTGCCCAGGGCCTCACTCAGCTCCAGACTCGCTGTTGGAGGTATCCTGCGTACTCGGCCTGGCAGGCTGTGCTTGGCTTGTGCCCTGGCCAGGATCCCATGACCACTGCAACTGCATACTCTGCCTGCAGCGAGAAGGGCTGCATGAGCAAGCGAGCACAGGGCCTGGCCACAGTGCATAGTTAGGTGTGTCAGCTGCTGCAGTGGGTGGGCTGCTGCTATGGTGAGTGGGCTGCTCCAAGCAGCCCACAGGCTCTGCACGGGGTTTGCATCTGAACCAGGTGTGTCACAAGTGACTTCCTCAGTGGATTCCAGTGACCAGACAAGGGGGATGTGGTGGTACTTGAAAACGTGGAGATGACAAAAAACACAGAGCCCCAAGGGGTGTCATTCCCGCCATGTGTAGCTTGGGGTGGATGGGGGCACATTAATGGCTCTTTCAGTCCCTCTGCACTGCTCTGGCCCATGCCCTCTGGGCTGGCCCTGCCCCACCACTGCTTCCCATCACATGGAGCAGCCACTTGGCACTGGCAGAGCGCAGCGGGCTACAGTGTTACAGTGTTACTTGGGACCTGCTTAACGCATGTTAAGTGAATTAACTGCAGAGTGAGTGGGGTGGAGAGTTTTACTGAGCATAGAACAGTTCTCTGTGGAGAGGGGACCGAAAAGGGGCAGCCCCCTACCCAAAGTCAGGTAGTCCAAAATGTGGCTAAATCTGGGGCTTTTACGGGCTAAAAATGGGGTAGTGTGTGCTGATTGGTGAGTATGCAAAAAAGCCTAAAAAAAGGCACCACTCAGAGATGGGCATGACAGTGTACAAAACCAATTAGGGAAGGGTACGTATATGAAAAATAGGTGAAGGGTGGGGATCAATCAGAGGAAAGTACACCAAACAGCAAGAGAGGTTCTCAATCCAGTACATGGATCTACCCAAGATTTGTAGCTTGGTTTTCAGGCTTTAAACTGTCTTTGATTTGAAGGTGAGGTTTCACCAGGGACTCGTCCCTGTCTGCCTAGGATTTGCCTGCCTCCTACTGCTATCATCACTGCCCCCCAAGTAGAAAACATCCTTCGCATATTTTTTAGTTAGCGTTTACAGAAAGAAGGAAACTCTTTCCTTGTCATTATCATCATCATAAAACCATTAAGGCACCCTAGTAGAGGTGAGGAGAGCCTGTGGGCACTAATCTAAAATAAGGAATAACCTGAATGTCTAAGGGAAAATGAATACTTAGGAACAATCAAAATAAAACTTCCAGTGAGGAAAAATAGGAAGAATGAAAAATAGTTCTAATTGGATAAAGATAAAAGAGTCTTCCAAAAGTAGATGGATAGGTCTAATAGAGTGTTTATCTGATTATCTACCATGGGGGTGGTCACAGACCCCCAGCTGATTTTTGTGTACTCCTTGGTGAAGACAGAATGTTATGCCCTGGCACCGTCTCAAAACAGGAAGAATGAAGGGTTTTAAATCACTGTTTTATTGAAGGGAAACACTAGTCTGCACCAGAGGACTCAAAAAACCCAGGAAGTGAAGTGTAGCCAACTACTGCCTGGGGCTATGGGGGAGTGGGGGAATCTGTATCTGGATCCAGACCAAGTCTGTTTCAAATTTATGTGATTGAGAATTTCACTTTGAAAAGAGTACTTCATGGGACCTTTGGGAGCTGTCAAACTCTGCCCGGGGGGCAGAAGATTAACTGCTCTGTGGACCAGCAGGGAGAACCTACTAAATCAGAAGCCCCTTGTTTGTGGGTCTGTGGACTTACAGGTGGCAGTATAACAGGCAGTGCCTCTCTGCAGGCAACTGGGGGACTTCAGAGTTTGCGACTCAGAAGTAGTGAATGGAATGGAGCATTTGAATCCATTCTCCAAACTGCTTATTGAAAAACACACTTAAATGAACCTGCAAAAGAAGTTTCCTTGAATTATCTATCTTCTGGAAGAATCCCCACGAAATGGTGTCTTCAGGGGAGGAGAACATTCTTTTGTTTCTTATTGAGGGGGTGGTCAAGTTAAGAGCATGACTTTGGAAACAGCTCTGCTGCCCTTTAGTGGTTGTCTGTGTTTGTGACCCTAAATTGTCTCAGTGGTAAAATGAGGATTATAATGAGGATTAAATGAGCCAATTACATGGAAAGCAGAACAATGAACATAGTGTGTGCTATTTGCTTTTATTATTCCATATATTCGGGTGTATTACCTATTAAAAATATTTTAAACGTTTTTACAAAATATTGAACTATTTCTATAAAGCAACTAATTGTCTGATAATCTCTCTTTTCTGGAATTTAATTTTTATAAAGTTTGGTTACAGTTAGACTCAACTATTATGCCCCTTCCTCCCTCCTTCGCATTTCTTTTGTGATCCTGCTCTGCCAAGTGCAGAGCTCCCTGTAGCTATATGGTAGCCCAGGAACATGAAAGGTTATTTGCATCAGAAGCCTTCCATACGCCATTCTCCACTTGTCACCTGACTGCTCCCCAGAGAGCTTATCAATAGAAATGAAATAACTACTACTACTCAAGACAGTCCCTACATTGTAGGTGCACCCCAAAAGAGAAGAGGGTGCTCTCTTCCTTCATTTCAACTTGTAATTAGTAAAGGCAAGAAACTACCTTCTCAAATGTAGGCTTAAGGATATGGATGTTAAACTGGAACTTCACTCTTTTTTTTTTTTTTAATTAATAAGCTTTATTTTTTAAAGCAGTTTTAGTTTCACAGCGAAAGTTAAGCAGGAAGAACAGAGTTTTCATATAACCCTTGTTCCGACACAAGCACAACCTCCCCAACCATGAACATCCCCCACAAGAATGGTGCATTTGTTACAATTCACGAACCTACATTAGCACATTGCAGCCTCAAACTCCCCAAGCTCAAGTGACCTTCCCACCTCAGCCTCCTGCGTAGCTGGGAACTACAGGCGCATGCCACCATGCCCATCTAAATTTTTTATTTTTTGTAGAGAAAGTTTCTTACAATGGTCCCCAGGCTGATCTTGAATTTCCTGAGCTCCAGAGAGCTCAGGAAAGAGCTCTAAAGATGGTGTGTCTGGAATTTGTTCCTTCAGATGTTCAGATGGGTCTGGAGCTTCCTCCTTCTGGTGGGTTCGTGGTCTTGCTGGCTTCAGGAGTAAGCTGCAGATCTTCCTGGTGAGTGTTACAGCTAATAAACGCAGATTTAAGCAGCAGCAAGATTTACCGCAAAGAGTGAAAGAACAAAGTTTCCACATCATGGAACCAGACCCCAGCTGGTTGCCACTGCTGGCTGGAGCAACCTGCTTTTATTCCCTTATATGACCGCACCCACATCCTGCTGATTGGTCCATTTTACAGAGTGCTGATTGGTCCATTTCACAAAGAACTGATTGGTACGTTTTGACAGGGTGGTGATTGGTTTGTTTACAAACCTTTAGCTGACACAGAGTGCTGATTGGTGCGTTTGCAATCCTTTAGCTAGACACAGAGTGCTAGACAGAAAAGTTCTCCAAGTCCCCACTAGATTAGCTAGTCACAGAGTACTGATTGGTATGTTTACAAACCTTGAGCTAGACACAGGGTGCTGATTGGTGCCTTTACAAACCTTTGGCTAGACATAAAAGTTCTCCAAGTCCCCACCCAACTCAGGAGCCCAGTTGGCTTCACCTAGTGGATCCCCTGTCAGGGATATGGGTGGAGCTGCCTGCCAATCCCATGCTGCATGCCTGCACGCCTCAGCCCTTGGGCAGTGGATGGGACCTTGGAGCAGGGGGCAGCGCCCTTCAGGGAGGCTCCAGCCCTGTGGGAGCCCACTGGCGGTGGGGCTTGGGCATGGCGGGCTGTAGGTCCCCAACCCTGCCCTGCAGGGAAGTGGCTGAGGCCTTGCGAGAATTCCAGTGTGGCGCCAGCAGTGCTGGGGAACCCAGCGCACCCTCCGCAGCTGTTGGCCCAGGTGCTAGGCCCCTCACTGCCTGGGGCAGGCGGCACCTGTGGAGCCCGTGCCCACCTGGAACTCGTGCTGGCTGGCGAGCACCAAGTGCAGCCCCAGTTCCCACCGGTGCCTCTCCCTCCACACCTCCAGCGAGCAGAGGGAGCCAGCTCCAGCCTCAGCCAGCCCAGAGAGGGGCTCCCACAGTGCAGTGGCAGGCTGAAGAGCTCCTCAAGTGCGGCCAGAATGGACGCCCAGGGCAAGGAGGCGCCCAGAGCAAGTGAGGGCTGCTAACACGTTGTCACCTCTCACCCCCACCTCAGCCTCCAAAAGTGTTGGAATTACAGATGTGAGCCACCACACCTGGCCTGGGTTTTTCTGTAGATATAAGTTTTCAATTTATATGGACAAGTATCAAATATTTTAATTGTTTAAAAAACTGCCAAACTGTCTTCAAAAGTGGTTGTACCATTTTGAAATCCCACCAGCAACGAATGAGAATTCTTGTTGTTCCACATCAGCACCAGCATCTGGCATTGTCAGTGTTCTGAATTTTGGCTATTCTAATAGGTGTATAGTGGTATCTCACTGTTATTTTTAATTTGCAATTTTCTAATGACATACATTGAACATCCTTTCACATGCTTACTTACCATCTGTATGTGTTCTTTGCTGATGTGTCTGTTCAGATCTTGTCTATTTTGTTTGGTGTTGCTATGACAGAATACTTAAGACTGGGTAAGTTATAAAGAAAAGAGATTTATTTAGCTCACTGGTCTGCAGGCTGGGAAGTTCAAAATTGGGTGGTCACATTGGTGGCTTCTGGTGAAGCCTCATGCTGCATCAAAACATAGCAGAGAAATGAAAGGGGAACTAGACTCATGTGACAAAGGGCAAAACACAAGAGGCAACCTCCCTATGACGACCAGCTCTGCAAGGAACTAATCCATTCCTGGGAGAACTAACACAGTCTCCCGAGAAAGACATTAATCTATCTTAATGACTTAATTACCTCTAAAATTCACCATCTCCCAACACCATCCCATTGAGGTCTAAGCCTCAACATGAGTTTTGGTGGGGACAGACTGCACTCTAACCATACAGATCTTTTGTCCATTTTTAAATCAAGTTATTCATTTTCTTCTGGTTTAGTTTTAATTCTTTGTATATTGGGGATAATAGTCCCTTATCAGATGTGTCCTTTGCAAATATTTTCTCCAAATCTGTGGTTTGTCTTTTCTTTTCCCTTGACATTGTCTTTTGCAGAGAAAAAAACAAAAAAAAGTTTTTCATTTTAATGAAGTCCAGCTTAAAAATTATTTCTTTTGTGAATTGTGCCTTTGGTGTTTTACCTAAAACGTCACCACTATATTCAAGGTCATCTAGTTTTCTTCCTAAGTTATCTTCTAGGAGTTTTGTAGTTTTGTACTTTATGTCTAAATCCATGATCCATCCATTTTGAGTTAATTTTTGTGAAGGTGTAAGGTGTGTGTCTAGATTCTTTTTTTTTTTTTTTTTTTTTGGCTTGTTCCAGTACTATTTGTTGACAAGATTATCATTGCTCCATTGTGTTGTCTTTGCTCTTTTGTCAAAGATCAGCTGATTATTTTTATGTGGATCTATTTCTGGGCTTTCTATTCCGTCCCATTGATCTCTTTGTCTATTCTTTCATCAGTACTGCACTATCTTAATTACTGTAGCTTTGTAGTAAGTCTTGAAGTTAGGGAATGTCAGTTCTCTTTGTTCTTCTTCCTCTTCTTTTTTTTTTTTTTTTGAGATGGAGTTTCACTATGGTTGCACAGGCTGTAGTGCAGTGGCGTGATCTCGCCTCACTGCAATCTCCGCTTCTCAGGTTCAAGGAATTCTCCTGCCTCAGCCTCCTAAATAGCTGGGATTACAGGCATGTGCCACCATGCCTGGCTAATTTTTGTACTTTTAGTAGAGACGAAGTTTCACTCTATTGACCAGGCTGGTTTTGAACTCTTGACCTCAGGTGATCCACCCCCGCCTCGATCTCCCAAAGTGTTGGGATTATAGGCGTGAACCACCGTACCCAGCCTGTTCTTCTCTTTTAATATTACATTTGCTATTCTGGTTTCGTTTTTTGTTTTGTTTTTTTTGTCTCTCTATGTAAACTTTAGAATTAGTTTGTCAATATCCACAAAATAACTTGCTGTGATTTTTATTGGAATTGTATTGAATCTATAAAGTTGAGAAGAACTGACATCCTGAAAATATTTAATCCATCTTAATTCTTAATTCCATGATCATGAATAATCTTACTAAGTTAAGACTAAGATGATCATGGAATATCTCTCCATTTATTTAGTTATTCTATTTACTTATTCTTTGATATCTTTCAGTGTAATTTTATAGTTTTTCTTATATAGATCTTGCACATATTTTATTAGATATATACCTAAGTATTTCATTTTGGGGGGTGCTAATGTAAATGATAATATATTTTAGTTCCACAGTATAAATTTGATATACAGGAAAGTGGTTAGCTTTTGCATATTAACCTTGTATCCTGTAACCTTGCTATAATTGCTTACTAGTTCCAGGAGATTTTGTTGCTATTGTTGTCAATTCTTTTGAATTTTCTACACAGACAATTATGTCATCTGTAAACAAAGACAGTTTTATTTATTTTTTCTAACCTGTATTTCTTTTACTGCCTTTTCTTGTCTCACTGAATTAGCTAGGACTTCCATTAAAAAGCAGTGGTTAAAAGGGACATCCTTGTCTTGTTGCTGATCTTAGTGGGAACGCGTCAAGTTTCTCACCATTAAATACATTAGTTTCAGGTTTTTTGTAGATGTTATTTATTAAGTTGAGAAAGTTCCTCTCTATTCTTAGTATGCTGAGAGTTTTTATTATAAATTAGTGTTGGGTTTTTGCCAAATGCTTCTCCACATCTATTGATATGATCATGTGATACTTTTCTTCTTTAGCCATTGATGTAATGGGCAATATTATTTTCAAATGTTAAACAAACTTTACACACCTGGGATAAATCCCACTTGGTCATAGTGTATAATTCCTTTTATACATTGTTGAATTTGACTTGCTAATATTTTGTTGAGGATTTTTGCATGTGTGTTTATGAGAAATATTAGTCTGTAGTTTCTTTTATTGTAACATATTTGTCTGGTTTTGCTGCCTTATAGAATGAGTTAGAAACTATTCCCTCTGCACCTATTTTCTGGAACAGATTGTGAATAACTGGTATGATTTCTTCCTTAAATGTTTGGTAGAATCCACCAGTGAACACATCAAGTCCTGATGCTTTTTGTTTTGAAAGGTTGTTAATTATTGATTCAATTTCTTTAATAGATATAGACCTATTCAGACGGCCTATTTCCTCTTGTGTGCATTTTGGCAGATTGTATCTTTAAGGGAATTAGTCTCTTTTATCTAGATTATCAGCATACAGTTGTTCATAATTTTTTTTATTATCCTTTTAATGTCGATGGGATCTGTAGTGATGTCCCCCTTTCATTTTTTATATTAGTAATTTATGTCTTCACTCTTTCTTCTCTCTTTTTTCTTAGTTAGCTTGGGTAGAAGCTTATCCATTGCTTTTTCTTCTGTTGATTTTCAGTATTGACTTCTTATTTTTAATTCATTGGTTTTTGCCCTCGTTTTTATTATTTATTTTTTCTGCTTACTTAAGATTTAATTTGCTCTTCTTTTACTGGATTCCTAAGGTGGAAGCTTAGATTATTGATTTTAGATCTTTCTCCCTTTCTAATATATGCGTTCAATGCTATAAATTTCTCTGTAAACATTGATTTCACTGCACCCACAAAATTCGATGGTGTCCAAGTCTCCGGGGGCTTACAGAGTGTAAATGTGTATGAACAGGTGAGTCATGGGCCCCTGGATTTCCAGAGAGCCTACGTTTCCTGCTTTCTGTAGCACGTGGTCCAGAGACCCTACTGAGAAACCTGCTGTGGACACACCCTTCCCAGCAACCAGCTAACCAGCCAAAAAAAACCCCAAAAAACTAGGAAATCCTAACCAGTATTTCCTAATCATCAGATTTCTGAGGGGTAGGGTCTGAGTATCTGTACTTTTTAAGCCCTCTGTGTGATTCTGATGAACTGGTGCCTTAACTACAACCACACTCTTCCATTTGCATTTCCCTGAATGTGATTCACTGTCAAGCTTCAGCATGTGACTTTCCTTTGGTCTACATTTCCCTTCCTCCTCCTGCTCATCCTTAAAGTCCAGCTCAGAGGTGATCTCCTCTATAAAACCTTCACAGAGGCTCTCTTCTATCCCCTCCCCCATCTTCCTACCCCACCCACAAATTAGAATTAGTTATTTAACTGTCTACATCTGCAGACTGGGCAATGAGCTACTTGAAAGCAAATGTAGTGGTTATATTCATTATCTATTCCTGAGTAACAAATTACCCCCCAAAACCTACTGGCTGAAACAAAAATAAACATTTATTAACTCACAGTGGCTGTGGTTCAATAACTCAGAGGCAGCTTAGTTGGGTGTTTTAAGGCATAAGTCTCTCATGAAGTTGCAGCCAACACATAGGCCATGGGTGCAGTCATCTGAAGGTTTGCCTAGGGCTGGAAAATCCACTTTCAAGATGGCTCTCTCAAATTTCTAGCAACTTTGTACAAGAGGTTAGCAGAAGTTCTCAGTTCCTTTTTGATACAGTGTGGATGATTGTGGCCTCTAAATCTTGTGTTGAAATGTGATTCCCAATGCTGGAGGTGGAGCCTGGTGGGAGGCTCCTAGGTGTGGATCCTTCATGAATGACTTGGTGCCCTCCCCACAGTAATGAGCTCATGTGAGATCTGCTTGTTTGAAAAGGAGCCTAGCACCTCCTTCTCTTTTGTTCCCTCTCTCGCCATGTGACACACTGGCTCCTATGCCTTTTACCATGATGGTAAGTTTCCTGAGGCCCTCTCCAGAAGCAAACGCCAGCACCACACTTCCTGTACAGTCTGCAGAACTATGAGCCAAAATAAACCTCTTTTCTTCATAAATTACCCAGTCTTGGGCACTCCTTTGTAGCAAGGCAGATGAACTAATACATTCTTCACATGGATCTCTTCACAGGGTTGCTTTGGTGTCCTCACAACATGGAGGCTGACTTCCTTCAGAGCCAGTAAAATAAGAGAGAACACAATGAAAGCACCAATGTGTTTCACAACCTAGCCATGAAGGTCACACACCACCACTTCTGCATTTTCTATTGGTCATGCAGACCAGCCATGATTCCATATAGCAGAAGATTATGCAAGAATGTAAATATGGTCATGTACCACATAACAATATTTCTGTTAGCAATGGGCCACAAATAAGATGGTAGTCCCATAAGATCATAATACCATGGTTTTACTGTACCTTTTCTATGTTTTGATATGTTTAGATACATAAACATTCACCATTGTGTTACAATTGCCTACAATACAGTAACATGCTGTACAGATTTGTAGTCTAGGAGCAATAGGTTATACCATAAAGCCTCGGTGTGTAGTAAGCTATACCATCTAGCTTTGTGTAAGTATATTCTATGATGTTCACACAATGACAAAATCATCTATGGACACATTTCTCAGAATGTATCCCTGTTGTTAAGTGACACATGACTATATGAAAAGGTGGAGATCATTTGGGGCCATCTTGGAGGCTGACTATCACAGTGAATATCTGTTCCTTTTGTCCATCATTTGCCCCTTTCCCTGTGTGGAAAACATATTTCATGTTGTACAACTGCTAGTAAACCCTCCTTATCTGAAGAGGAAGCAGGTAATCAAAGTGTGGCCAATCTGAGGACTTCATTTCCCTAACCAGATTGGTCAGTCAGATGGGCATGTTATCAAGTAGAGCCAATCAATATCTTTCTTGATTTTTGATAAGTGGATTCTTATTGAGAGATGATCTCTCTTCCTGTACTTCTTTGAGCTCCAAAAATGATCTAAGCTGGAGCTTCTTATAGCCATTCATTCAGTTTATATTGGAGGAAGCTATGTTTGGTAAGAGAAAATGAGGCCAGCACACAAACAGAGGCAAAGATGAGCAGAGATGAAAAGAGAAAAAGGAGTCCTAATGAGATCATTTGAGTCCTCTTGATCCAGTCATGCCTGAAATTTACATCCAGACTTTTCAGTTACATGAGTCAATACATTTCCCTTTTTTTTTAAAGCTATATTAAGTTGAGTTACTATCACCTGCAACCAAAACAGCCCAACAGATCAGCAGGGTCTATATCTTTTACCTCTTAAATTTCTGGCATTGGGATTAATTCCTAATACTCAATTCAAATTAGATGAATACGTTATTTAACTATTATACTTTTACATAAAAACAATCTGGTATATGCAAACAATGGGGATTTTTTTAAAAAGACTTGACAACTTTCTAAGTAACATTTACAAGAACCCTAAATGTCTTAGAACCTCTAAAAGTTTTAGAATCTGTCAGCCCCCAAAACCATTGTTAGCCTGCTATGCTCAGGGTCAGTTTTCTGTGCTCTGTGTAATGTGGTTGAATGAGTCATTCACCAGGATCCTGAGTATACACAGAGCTAGCTAAGGAGACAGGGCTGCTGCTGATGAGTACCACGTTGCCTTAGTGACAGGAAAATGGGAAGGGGCCCTGAGTGGACCTCCAAACACTCGCTTATCCAATATGTGGATAAAATTCTGTTGCAGGAATTAAGATGAATAAATGGGTAAAAAAACATCCATAGAATGATGGTTGTGCCTGGTGGTTTATGTCCCCTCTAAGAGCCATGGCCAGAGAAGAACTTGCAAAGGAAAGATGCAAGATCAGGTTTACAGCTGCCGGTGAAGGGTCCACTAAATAACCGTGCTAGTAATCAGATTATCCCAACTCTTGCTCTCACTGAAAGGCTGAAAGGAACATAGAAAAACATGAATGTTTTGCTGTGACTTAGATCAGTAACTTCACGTGTAAATGGTTGTTCTGGTATAAGACATTATAGGGAGATATAAAAAGAAAGGAAGTCAAATATGGAAAAGAGAGAGGCAAGTTGTCTGCCTTTCTCTTCAAAGCCTTCTAAAATTCCACAGTTTTGTTGCGTCTAGGAAAACTGTTATACACATCATCAACCAAGTGACAGATCTTTATTTTTAATTCATCACGGAAGTCTGCTGCTGAAATGATGCTTGACAGAAAAAAAAAATCTCTTGTTGGTAAGAGCCTTTTCTGAAGTCAAGGAAAACCTCAGAATTCCTTAATTTTCCCCTAGGCTTTTATAGCAAGTCCAGTTTTCTTTAACCCTATAAGTTCCTATTGTAGGAACTAGTATGTGGCTTCTAGTCACATACCAACTGTTATTCTTCAGAAAGGAAACTATGGTATCTAAAGCAGGTACAAGCCTGGATTCCAGAGTCAGACTGCCTGAATTCAAATCATTGCTCCCCCACTTACCTGATCTGTAGAACCTAGGATAAGTCACATTTTGTGCCTCAGCTTCCTCATCAGTAAGATGGGAATAATAATGTGATGAGCTGGGCATGGCAGTGCACACCTGTAGTTCCTTGGTTTCTGAGTACAAGAAGCTGAGTCAGAAGGATCATTTGAGCCCTGGAGTTTGAGGCCAGCCTGGGCAACATGGAAAACTCTGTCTCTAAAATAATAATAATAATAATAAGATAGTAGTATGTCTTTACCAAAGTATGGCTTAGAATATTACTGGCACATAGTAGGCCCCATATAATTCTATTATTATTATATAGACAAAACCACATGTTTTTCTATAAATCTTCCTTGAATTTTGATCATCACATGTAGATTATTTTTTCCTATTTGGCCCTCTTTTTTAAAATTATTATTAAATACATCTTATGGTAACTACTTGTGGATAGTTAAATGTTGTTAACTTGTTCAAATCAATTTGGTGGCACACAGTTGTTAGTGCCTTGCTGGGGCCTCTGCCCCTTTGAGTCATGGGAGCTTGGATCTTCTGCCCCTGCACAGGGTCACCGGGTGATGAGGTCCATAAAAGTGAGTCTTGGGCCTATCAGCAAACAAGCCTGAGTCAGGCAAATCAGCCTCATAAGCTTGGTAAGCTCCAGACTCTCTGGCCATAGTCTTCCATGAAGTATTCACTTGAACCAGATGCCACAATGTCCCAGAGCAGAATCCAGTGAATCAAATGACTGGACACTGCCTTCAGTTCAGGCGCAAGACTAAACAAACACCCAAGCCTGGAGCAGCATTCTGGGCTCACCCAAAACTGAGTATCTGGGACTGCAGGGACACACTACCACACTGGACTAACTTTTTCTACTGTTTGTAGAGATGGGGTTCCACTATGTTGCCCAGGCTGGTGTCAAACACCTGGCCTCAAGTGATCCTCCTGCCTCGGCCTCCCAAAGTGCTGGGATTACAGGCATGAGCCACCATGCCCAGCCTCAAAAGTTATTTCTAACATCTCTTATGCTAAATAATAAATTCGCTAGTGTAGATTCAGAAAGGAATAGTTGAAGGAGCTGTAGTAGCTATAGATTCTAAGTCCAAGGTCCTGATTAGGGCCCTTAAATGCTAACAAACCACCCCCTGGAGTGTTATTCCCCCATTAGACTACTTCAAATGTTAATTAGCAACTGCTAGGGTGAATATTAGGACTCACTTTGAAAGCACACACATGTATCTTGCTAAGCTGAAGTATTTAAATTATTACAATAATTGTCTAATGTCGGTAAAACCCTCAAACCACAACTTGACTTTTTTTTTAGGAGACAGCCTACCTTTGACTCTGATTTTTAAAGATATTCATAGGTGCCTCATTAAAAGTGAATGATTAAAATAACATCAGCTGATACAATGCTCTGTTTGCAAGGAAGCTTCACAGCTCTTGATTTTATAATTGCTGAAAAATGTGTTTTCACATATGTGGCCAGATTGGAAGTGATTCTACATGTGACTTGGGCACATCAGAGGTAGCACTAACTAGAGCTCTTTAAGACCAGAGTTATCACGGGGCTACGGTCCTCAAATAAATAGATTTTTGATGAAGCAAGTGGAATTTTATAATTTAAATATTAACGTATCAGCACAGAAAATCTTAATTTTTGCTCTCTATAGAAAACAAGTATTTGGTTATGGTACAAAAACTATGCAGCCAACACTACGGCAGAGTTCATAGGCATGTTTATTTAGGACACATCTCACCCATTTGCTTTTGAAATTTAACTGAAAGTAGGTCACAGTAGGCAAAATATTAGAAGAAAATATGGATACTTATTTTTAGTGTCCTTGATGGTACATAAGTTTGGCTCTTGTTAATTGCAAGGAGGGTAGCAGGAGGGCATGGATTTATTGCAGGATGAGGGAGAGAAGGCAGAAGGAAAGAGATTCAGAGGGCAACTGTCAAAGACAGGCTTTGTCTAGTTTGAAGTGAATCTTCACCAAAGTTTTTGTTTTTGTTTTTTGTTGTACTGATAGGGGAAGTGAAGAAATCCTATAATCATTGAGGAGCGGCAACTCATTGGGATGTAAGCATGAAACTATTTGACTGCTCCCAGCTCCTTCTTGTGAAATTCGTGCTTTACTCTGGGCATTAGGCTCCCTTGATGTCTTAATGATGTCTCCGTTCAATTCCATAACTTCCCAGTCCCGTTTCTATGTGCTGTGTTGCATACTTTTTTTTTTTTTTTTTTTTTTTTTTTGAGACAGCGCTATCCCCCAGACTGGTGTGCAGGGGCACTTTTGACTCACTGCAACCTCTGCCTCCCTGTTCAAGCAATTCTCATGCCTCAGCCTCCCGAGTAGCTGGGATTACAGGCATGCACCACAACGCCTAGCTAATTTTTTGTATTTTAATAGTGACAGGGTTTGACCATGTTGCCCAGGCTGGTCTCAAACCCCTGAGCTCAGGTGATCCACCCGCCTTGGCCTCCCAAAGTGCTAGGATTACAGGCGTGAGCCACCGCACCTGGCATCCTGTTCATTTTGAAAATTCAGTCACAAAAATAAAATGTCAAAAGCAGGGAATTCCAAGCTCTCTGCTCTCCTGCCCCCTGTCCCAGTACCTGCCAGTCCAGCAAGGGTGAGGATGGGAGCTATATCTGCTCTCGCATATCCATCTTCTCCTCCTTTCTCAGAAAGGACCCCCCTAGGCTTGGAAGACAGAATGAGAGGCAGGGTCGTTTTACTCGACTCCTCTAGATGAGGGATGGAGGGCGTGGGCACTGGGTGCTCTCACCAGGGTTGCTGCTGCCTCTGTAACTCCAAGAGAACTTCTTCCACCTCTGTCGCTGCCCATGTTGCTGCTCCCTGGGACACATGTCCTGGCACACTGTCCCTTGACATGGGATTTCTAGCTCAGCCTGTTCTCCTGCTCAGCCCAGTCTGCCCCTCACTCAAGTGATCTTCTTGTCCAACACTCTCTTGGATGTGGTACTGGCAAGATAGCTCAAGCCCACTGCTTTGTCAACTTCACTTAAGGGAGACTATTTTTGCAGCACAAATGGTGGAAATGCAGTCTGGAACCTTGTTAACAGTGAATTAGAGCACTTTGTAGAACACTAGGGGAACAAAAGAAAACAATCTATCATTAACTCAAAAGGAATGCATTACTCCTGAAAGCATTGCAATTACATGCTGAGGCATGGAGATGATAGAGCAAGCTCCCAAACCATTTCCCAATTCCAAATATTAATTTAATTCCCTGAGCATAGATAGAGATCACATTCGATGCTTTAACTGATAGGAACAGATACTACATTTGTTTTTAACCAATAGGCGGAGAATGCGTCTACTTACGCCACACCTCTCCTATTTCTCAGTTGAGGTGGAGGGTGACACCCTAGATCCCTATAGCTCTCCAGTGCTCTGAAACTTTCCCTGATACTGCTCTGACCTGATGTAATGTTCCCAAGGAAACATCTTTCACACTGAAAATAATCAGTCTCAGTATCTTATTCCTGAGGCCTGACCCAAACATCTCTTTTGTATACTCACACTCATAAAGCTAAGTGGTCAGCTCCATCCTCCCAGCTCACATATTTTCTGAACCCCTTTGGGAGTCAAGCGACAGTTCTGGGAATCATGTCAACAAACTCTTTCTTTTAAACTTTTTATTATGGACTGCACGCAGTGGCTCATGCCTGTAATCCCAGCACTTTGGGAGGCCAAAGTGGGTGGATCATTTGAGGTTAGGAGTTCAAGACCAGCCTGGCCAACATGGCAAAACCCCATCTCTACTAAAAATACAAAAATTAGTCAGGCATGTTGGCAGACGCCTGTAATCCCAGCTACTCAGGAGGCTGAGGCAGGAGAATTGCTTGAACCCAGGAGGCGGAGATTGCAGTGAGCTGAGATGGCGCCACTGCACTCAAGCCTAGGCGACAGAGCGAGAGTCTGCCTCAAAAAAAAAAAAGGTTTTTATTATGGAAATTTCTGAACATCCACAAAAGTAGGGAGAATAGTATGATAAACTGACATGTATCTACCACACGGCCCAACAGGTGTCAACTCAGCAAGGCCAACCTTGCTTCAAATATTCCCTCACCTACTCTCCCTTTCCTCTGAAACATGTATCCAAAATATAGGAATTCTTTTTGTTCTTCTATTTTTTAAATAGAGATGGGGTCTCACTATATTGTCCAGGGTGTACTCAAATTCCTGGACTCAAACAATCCTCTTGCCTCGGCCTCCCAAAGTACTGGGATTATAGGCATGAGTGGCCTCTTTTTGTTCTTTTAAACCTAACTGCAGTACCATCCACACACCTAAAAAATTAATAGCAATTTCTTAATTATCATCAAAAATATCTAGTACGTACTTAAATTTCTTCAATTGTTCCATAAGTCAATATCCTAACAAGGTTCAAATATTGTATTTGAAACATTACTTATATGAGTCAGAGTACATTATGTTATGCTGTTATGTTTAGCAGACAACTTCAAAATCGGAGTGGCTTACAACAACCCAGATTTATTTCCTGCTCATGTGAGTTTCCATTGTGAGTCAGCCCTGCATCCTCTTCACTCCTGGCTACAGGCTAAAGAAACAGTCTGTGTTTGGGATATGCCCAGTTCCTGGCAGATGGAAATGAGGAATGGCTGAAACACACAATGTCTTTTAAAGTTTCTGCTCGGAAGTAGCAACCAACCATCACATCTGCTCACATTTCACTGGTCAAAGCAAACCACATGGCCAAAGCTGGTGTCAGCAGAGAGACAGGAAGTAGAATTTTCCCTATAGGAGACAGCATCTGTTACTGGGAAGAATACAACCTATTCTTATGCCTCTTCTAATTTACAGGTTCCCCTCCTCATCTTGTTTTTTCAATTTATTGGTTGAAGAAAATGAGTAATTTGTGTTTTAGAATTTCCTATGTTCCTTGCAGTGTGTTTGTTTAACATGTCTCCGTGTCACTTCTAGTTCTCCTAAACTTGTGATTAAATCTAGAGGCATAATCGGACTCAGAAAAAAATGAAGGCTTAAATTGAAGTACTAGATCTTTATATTGCTGTGTGAAGTCATTTAAAAATCCAAATTTGGGGCCAATTTTTGACCTTCCTAGATGGTCATGTGAGTTGTATCAGTTATATCTTGCTGTGTAATAAATTATCCTCAAACTTGGTGGCTCAAATGAAAAATAATCATATATTATCTCATGGTTTCTGTGAATCAAGAATTCAGACAGGGCAGAAGGGCATGGCTTGTTTCTGATTTATGATTTCTGTGATCTTAGCTGGAAAACTTAAGGTCTGGGGGACTGAAATCATCTGGAGGCTTGACTGAGACTGAAGGCTCTGTGTTCAAGGGGCTCATTCACTTCATTCACAAGTTGGTGTTGGTAAATTGGTTCTCTTCCATATGGGCCTACTCCTCACACTGCTTGAGCATCCTCACATGGTGGCTGACTCCCTGCAGAGTGATTGATCCAAAAGACCAATGTTGAAGCAGCAATATCTTTTATGACCTAGTTTTGGGAACTTATCCACTGACACTTCTATTGTTTGCAAAACCAGCCCTTACCTAATATGTGGGAATAGTCTGCCCAAAGGCATGAATACCAAGAAAGGAGGTGCACTGGGGACCATCTTTGTGGCTGACTACTATATACATTAAGTGATTTTTGATGTTAAAAAACAAAAAAGAGCCCAGTGCAGTGGCTCACGCCTGTAATCCCAGCACTTTGGGAGGCCAAGGTGGGTGGATCAGGAGTCCGAGACTAGCCTGACCGACATGAAATCCCGTCTCTACTAAAAATACAAAAATTATCCAGGCGTGGTGGCGTACGCCTGTAATCCCAACTACTTAGGAGGCTGAGGCAGGAGAATAGCTTGAACACGGGAGGCAGAGGTTGCAGTGAGCTGAGATGGTGCCACTGCACTCTAGCCTGGGCAATAAGAGTGAGACTCCGTCTCAAAAAACAAAAAGAAGGGACAGTCTACATCATGTTCTGTGCAACAGTGATTTATAGCATTTGAGATGTCATGATCCAATAGAATTTCAAAGGAAAAGCTTAGAAGTTCCTAAATGGAACTAGTAGATCTTTATTTTGGCATGTAAAAAGAGCAATCTGTTAACTCAACCATCATTATTTTTTATTTTTTATAAAAGTCTTTTTCATACAGAAGGATAGTATCTCAAAATGAGGAATCATTTTTTGGATGTGGAACAGGGAGAAATCTTCTAAACTGCTGGTGAGGATGTACATGGAGAACCCACTTGGAAAATATTCTATAGTCAAGTTGAGAATTTACGTACTTTATCACCCAACGCTTCTTTTTTTTTCTTTTGAGATGAGTCTTCTATGTTGCCCAGGCTGCTCTCAAACTCCTGGCTCAAGCAAGCTTCCTGAAGAGCTGGGAATACAGGCATATGTCATTATGCCCAGGTTTATCACCCAATATTTCTACTCCTAGCCATATATTTACCCTAAAGAAATGTGTATATACTCATACCAGGAGTCATGTACAAGAATGTTCATAGCAGCATTCTAATAATAGCCCCAGACTGGAAACAAACCAAATGTCCATCAACAGAAGCATAGACAGGTAAACCGATGTGGAGTCATCCCTCAGTATCCATGGGAGATTGGTTTCAGGCCCTCGCAGATACCAAAATCTGCAGATGCTCAAGTCTCTTCTATAAACTGACGTAGTGTTTGCAAATAACCTACATACATTCTCGTGTAAAATTTAAAGTCTCTGTACATTACTTATAATACCTAATACAATGTAAATGCTATGCTATACTATATTGTTTTTAAATTTGTATTGTTATTGTCATATTGGGTTTTTAAATACGTTTTTGATCCATGGTTGGCTGTATTAGTGGATGCAGAACCAGCAGATATGGAGGGTCAACTGTATATTCATACTATATGCTTCCATTTTTATAAAGTCTCCAAACAAGCAATACAGGCATACCTCATTTTACCACGTTTCACTTTATTGGAATTCACAGATACTATGTTTTTTACAAATTGAAGATTCGCAGCAACCCTGGCGTCAAGCAAGCCTACTGGCGCCATTTTTCCAAGAGCATGTGCTCACTTACGTCTCTGTGTTACGTTCTGGTAATTCTCACATTATTTCACACTTTTTCATTATTATTATATCTGTTTTGGTGATCTGTGATCAGGCATCTTTGATGTTACCATGTAATTGTTTTGGTGCACCACCAACCGCATCCATAGAGGATGATTAACTTAATCCAGAAAATGTTGTGTGTGTTCTGACTTCTTCAACAAGCAGTCTCCCATCTCTCTCCCTCTTCTTGGGCCTCCCCATTCCCTGACACACAAAAATATTGAAATTAGGCCAGTTAATAACTCTACAATGACCTCTAAGTGTTCATGTGAAAGAAAGAGTCACATGTCTCTCACCTTAAATTAAAAGCTAGAGACGGTTAAGCTTCGTGTGGAAGGCATGTCAAAAGCCAAGATAGAATCCTAGCACTTTGGGAGGCTGAGGCAGGCAGATCACAAGGTCAAGAAATCGAGACCATCCTGGCCATAGTGGTGAAACCCTGTCTCTACTAAAAATACAAAAATTAGCTGGGCGTGGTGGCGCAAACCTGTAGTCCCAGCTACTTGGGAGACTGAGGCAGGAGAATCGCTTGAACCTGGGAGGTGGAGGTTGCAGTGAGCCAAGATTGTGCCACTGCACTCCAGCCTGGTGAAAGAGTGAGACTCCATCTCAAGAAAAAAAAAGCCAAGATAGTCCAAACGGTAGACCTCTTGTGCCAAACAGTTAGCCAAGTTATGTATAGAAAGGAAAAATTCTTGAAGGAAATGAAAAGTGCTACTTCATTGAGCACATGGATGATAAGAAAGCAAAACAAACATTGCTAAGATGGAGCAAGTGTGAGTGATCTGGGCAGATCAAACCAGTCACAATATTCTCTTGAGCCAAAGCCTAATCCAGAGCAAGACCCCTAACTCCAATTTTATGAAGGCTGAGAATGGTGAAAAAACTGCAGAAGAAAAATTTGAAGCTAGCAGGAATTGGCTCATGAGGTTTAAAGAAAGCCATCTCCATAATATAAAAATGCAAGGTAAAACAGCAAGTGCTGATATAGAAGCTGCAGCAAGTTATCCAGAAGATCTAGCAAGATCATAGATGAGGGTGCCTACGCTAAATAACACATTCTCAGTGTAGATGAAACAGGCTTATATTGGAAGAAGGTGCCATCTAGATCTTTCATAGCTAGAGAAAAGAAGTCAGTACTTGGGTTCAAAGCTTCAAAGGACATACTGACCCCTTTTGGGGAGCCAATGCAGCTGGTGACTTTATGTCAAAGCAAATGCTAATTTACCATTCTGAAAATCCTAGGGCCCTTAAGAATTATGCTTCACATACTCTGCCTGTGCTCTATAAATGGAACTACAAAGCCTTGATGACAGCACATCTATTTATAGCATGGTTACATTTTTTTTTTTTTTTTTTTTTTTTTTTTGAGACACAGTTTTGCTCTTGTCACCCAGGCTGGAATACAATGGCATGATCTCAGCTCACCGCAACCTCCGCCTCCCAGGTTCAAGTGATTCTCCTGCCTCAGCCTCCCAAGTAGCTGGAATTACAGGCATGTGCCACCACGCCCAGCTAATTTTGCTATTTTTGGTAGAGACGGGGTTTCACCATATCAGCCAGGCTGGTCTCCAACTCCTGACCTCAGGTGATCCACCTGCCTTGGCCTCCCAAAATGCTGGGATTACAGGTGTGAGTCAATGCACCTGGTGGGGTGTCACAAATGTTTTAAGCCTTCTGTTGAGACCTACTGCTTTAAAGAAAGGATTTCTTTCAAAATATTACTGCTTATTAACGATTCACCTTGTCACCCAAGAGCTCTAAGGGAGATGTACAGGGAGATTAATATTGTTTACATGTGCATTAACACAACATCCATTCTGTATTCTATGGATCAAGGAGTCACTTTACCTTTCATGTTTTATCATTTAGGAAATATATTTTGTGAGGCTATAGCTGCCATAGTGATTCCTCTGATGTATCTGGGGGGAAAAACTGGAAACCTTCTGGAAACGAGTCCCCATTAAGTATAATAATAAAAAATAAATAAATAAAATAAAAAATAAAAACAAAACAAAACAAAAAGAACATTTGTGATTCATGGGAGGAGGTCAAAACATCACCATTGACAGGAATTTGGAAGAAGTTGATTCCAACCCTCATGGATCATTTTAAGGGGTTTAAGATTCACCATAACTGCATATGTGATGGAAATAGCAAGAACTAGAATTAGAAGTAGAGCCTGAAGATGTGACTGAATTGCTGCAATCTCATGATAAAACATGAACAGATTAAGAGTTGCTTCTTAAAGTGGTTTCCTGAGATAGAATCTACTCTTGGTGAAGATGCTATGAACACTTTTGAAATGACAGCAAATAATCTAGAATATTATATAAACTCAGTGAAGCAGCAGCCTGGTATGAGCAGATTGACCCCAATTTTGAAAGGTCTACTGTGGGTAAAATGCTGTCAAACAGCATCACATGCTATAGAGAAATCTGTCATGAAGGAAAGAATCCATCAGTGCAACAAACATCATTGTTGTCTTTTTTTCCTTGAGACAGAGTCTCACTATGTTGCCCTGGCTAGTCTTGAACTCCTGGACTCAAGCAGTCCTCCGGGCTTGGCTTCCCAAAGTGCTGGGATTACAGATGTGAGACACTGTGCCAAGCCCATTGTTGTCTTATTTTTTTTTTGATTTCCACAGCCCAGCCTGGGCAACATAGTGAAACCCTCTCTCTACAAAAAGTACAAAAAATTAGCCAGGCATGGTGCCATGTGCCTGTAGTTCCAGCTACCAGGAGGCTGAGGTGGGAGGATCACTTGAGCCCAGGAGGTCAAGGCCGCAGTGAGCTGAGATCACACCACTGCACTCCAGTGGTGTGCAGTAAGACCCTGCCTCAAAAAAAAAATTTTTTTTTTTCACAGTCACTTCAGTCTTCAGCAACAACCACTTTGATCAGTCAGCAGGCATCAACCCTCCAACAGCAAAAGGATTATAAGTCACTAAAGTCTCATGATGGTTCAGCAATAAAGTATTTTTGAATTATGGTATTTTAAAATTATGGTATGGTATTGATTCTTTTAGACATAATGCTATTGCACACTTAAACCACAATATAGTGTAAACATAACTTTAATGTGCATTGGAAAACTAAAAAATTTGTGTGACTTGCTTTATTGTGATATTTCCTTTATTGTAGTGATCTGGAACCAAATCTGTAATATCTCCAAGGATGACTGCACTGAAGTCTACTGTTTTGAGATGCTATTTTTTTATTTTATTTATTTTATTTTTTTAGAGATAGGATCTTGCTATGTTACCCAGGCTGTACTTAAATTCCTGGGACCAAGCAATCCATCCACCTCAGACTCCCAGTTGCTGGGACTACAGGTATACACCACCGCATCTGGCTAATAGCTCATTTTGGTACTGGACACCTAGCAGCATCTTGTTACACTACTGTTGATGGAGCACCTATTATATTCCAGCAACTTTACTACTTGTTTCACATACATTATGCAGTGTTTTATAATTTTTTTTTTTTTTTTGAGACAGAGTCTCACCCTCTCGCCCAGGCTGGAGTGCAATGGCACCATCTCGGCTCACTGCAACCTCCGCCTCCCGCATGCAAGCAATTCTCCTGCCTCAGCTTCCTGAGTAGCTGGGATTATAGGTACACACCACCATGCCCAGTTCATTTTTGTATTTTTAGTAGAGATGGGGTTTCATTATATTGGCCAGGTTGGTCTCGAACTCCTGACCTCAGATGATCTGCCCGCCTCAGCCTCCAAAAGTACTGGGATTACAGGTTTCAGCCACCATGCCCAGACAATGTTTTACAGTTTATAATATTTTATTTCATTCTCACAACAGGCTGGGCATGGTAGCTCATGCCTGTAATCCCAACATTTTGGGAGGCCAAGGTGAGAGGATCACTTGAGCCCAGAAGTTCAACACTAGGCTGGGCAACATAGCAAGACCTCATCACTGCAAAAAAAAAAAAAAAAAAATTAGCCAGCCATGATGGCATACACCTGGGAGCATTGCTTGACCCCCCCCAGGAGTTTAAGGCAGCAGTGAGCTACAATCATGCTACTGCATTCCAGCCTGGGCAACAGAATGAGACCCTCTCTCTAAAAAAAAAAATAAAATAAATTAAAAAAAAACCACACACACAAATACATAAATAAAATAATAAAAACAAAAAATAGAGTCATGTTCATAACAATCCAATGAAATAGATGAGAGACCTTTAGTTATTTCCACTTTTCAAAGAGGCCATTGAGGTTCCTAAGGTTGTGTCCTGCCTAAGGTGATTGTTAAGGGCTGGCCACACCTTGCCATGCCTACAGCCACTTGGCAGTTAGGTACGTAGCACTGAATGGTCCTCGGAAAGGGTTTGCTTTGATGGTATCTCCTGGTCCCTTCCCTATTGCACAGCTGATTTTGCCTAATTGACTCAAGGGCAGCCAAGCTACAAGGCCAAGATATATGAGGTTACCGAGAGCAAAAGCTGTGCCCAAACAGGAACGATGGTGATTAGGTACATAATTAGATTATCTACAAAACATTTTGTGGGAAATACAGGGAGGATGTTTTCATTAGTAGGAAAAGCTGAAAGCTACCAGAGAGGGGAAAATCATTGTCTTTGTCTGTCTTGTCTTGCTATAACATAATACCACATACTGTATCATTAACAAAGAATAGAAATTTAAACCAGGCACAGCGCCTCATGCCTGTAATCCCAGCACTTTGGGAGGCCGAGGCGGGTGGCTCATTTGAGGCCATGAGTTTGAGACCAGTCCGGCCAACATGGCAAAACCCTATCTCTACAAAAAATACAAAAATTAGCTGGGTGTGATGGCACACATCTGTAATTCCAGCTGGGCTGAGGCATGAGGATTATTTGAACCCAGGAGACAGAGGTTGCAGTGAGCTGAGACTGTGCCACTGCACTCCAGCCTGGGAGACAGAGTGACAACACCCTGTCTCAAAAAAAAAAAAAAAAAAAAAAAAAGAATAGAAATGTGTTTCTCATAATTCTGGAGGCTGGGAAGTTCAAGGTTGAGGACTGCATCTAGTGAGGTCCTTCTTGCTGTGTCATCCAGAGAGCATGAGAAAGCCAGAAAGGAAGGAAGCCAAATTTATCTTTTATTGGTAACCTACTCCCAAGATAACTAACCCACTCCTGCAATAACAACATTAATCCATTCATGAGGGCTCTGCCTCTTATTACCTCTTATTACCTCTAATTACCTCTTAAAGGTTCTATCTGTCAACACCATTGCATTGGGATTTAAGTTTCCAACACATGAACAGATTAAGAATTGCTTCTTAAAGTGGTTTCTTGAGATAGAATGTACTGCTATGACTTGAATGTGTCCCCCACATTCAAGGCATAGCAGTTGTGCACATATACTATAAGGCAACAAGAATCATCCATAAACAGGGAGTATGAGTAAGAGTAAGGTAACTATAAATACAAAACATATGTACTGTGTACAAATAGAAGGCAAGCTTTTAAAATGGCATTGGCAGGAGCACTGAAGCAGAGATTTCAGGAGACAAGTTCTCACAATGGTGGGGGAACAGCACTCCTGCTGCTGAGTGGGCTTAGACCAACCTCCTCTGATTTTTTTAAAAAAGTTTCAGCCCATGGCCAGACTACAAGGACAGTGATCAAGAAAGACACAGCCATCAGGTACAGTGGCTCATGCCCGTAATCCCAGCACTTTGGGAGGCCAAGGTGGGATGATCAGTTGAGCTCAGGAGTTCAAGACCACCCTGGGCAACATAGTGAAACCTTATCTTTACAAAAATAAAAAATAAAAAAATGAGGTGGGAGGATCACTTGCGCCCAGGAGGTGGAGGCTGCAATGAGCTGTGATCATGCCAGTGCACACTGCACTCTCACCTGGGCGACAGAAAAAGACCGTGCCTCAAAACAAAAACAAAAACAAAATAAGGAAGACTGAACCTAGAGGCAATGACTATTATATTTTATCTGATTATAAGAGTAAAGCCTTTTTTCCCAAAGTACTGATAGAAAAGTAGCAGAGAGATGGCTGGGCGTGGTGGCTCATGCCCATAATCCCAGCACTTTGGGAGGCTGAGGCAGGCGGACCTGAGGTTAGGAGTTTGAGACCAGCCTGGTCACATGGCAAAATCCCGTCTCTACTAAAAATACAAAAAAGTTAACTGGGCGTGATGGCGGGCGCCTGTAATCCCAGATACTCAGGAGGCTGAGGCAGGAGAATCACTTGAACCTCGGAGGCAGAAGTTGCAGTGAGCCAAGATTGTGCACTGCACTCTAGCCTGGGCAAGAAGAGTGAAACTCCATCTCACAAAAGAAAAGAAAAGAACCAGAGAGAAAATAAGAAAGTTAGAGAATCAATCCAGAAGACTATCTATCATCTGATCAACAGGATAGAGAGATATTTTTTAAAAGAAGGAATAGGAAAAAATGGAGTGGAGGAAATTATCAAAGAAATAATAGAAGAAAAATTTCTACTACCAGTTGGTGTAAATCTTCAGAAGATAAGTCCCACTGGGTGCTCAGTGCAACAAATCAAACAAATGAACAACAACAATAAAACCATGGCATACCCTCATATAATCACAGAACATAGGAAAAAAGAATAAATCCTAAAAGCTTCAATAAAGTAAAAACAGGTGACACACAAAGGAGTAGGTAGCAGAATGGTACTGGACTTTCTCATTCATTTTCTAAGAGTTTTGTAAAACAATTTTAAATATTTGTAAGACATACATGTATTATATATGTAACATATATATTCATATATATATCATATATATGCATATACATAGAAAAAGGTCTAGAAAATTACATACCAAAATATTAATAGTGGTTACCTTTAAGAAATAGCACTATGGTTTTTTTTTTTTTTTTTTTTTTTTAGACAGAGGCTCGCTCTGTCGCACAGGCTGGAGTGCAGTGGCGCAATCTCAGCTCACTGCAAGCTCCATAAGGTGGGTTTTCTGTTTTTTTTTTTAAGAGATGGGGTTCTCACTGTATTGCCCAGGCTGGTCTCAAACTCCTGGCCTCAAGCTGTCCACCCATCTCGGCCTCCCAAAGTGCTGGGATTATAGGCATGAGCCACTGTGCCCAGCCCCATTATGTTGATTTTCAAATATGTCCACAAATACGTTACTACTTCTCTCTCTAAAAGATGGGACTCGATTTCACTTCCCTGAATGTGAACTGGACTGAGCGGGGTATGTGTGTGTGTGTGTAATTTATTAGATTCAACCATAAAAGTCATTTGGCCTCTTTCTTGCTCTGTCTTTTGGATTGCTCACCCTGGGGAAAGCTAGCTTCCATGTTATGAAGACATCCACACAGTGCTATGTGATGGCCCATGTGGTGAAGAAGTGAGGCCTCCTGCCCACGGCCAGCATCACTCACCAGGCTTACTTTGGCAGTGGGTCTTGAAGCCCCAGCCAAGCCTTCAGATGACTACAGCCCTTGCAAGCATCATGGCTGCAACCTGTGAAAGATGCTGGGCCAAGAGCCACTCAGCTAAGCCACCCTGGATCCCTGATCCACAGAAACTATGTGAGCCATTAAGTTTCAGGGATAATTTCTTATATGGCAATAGATAACTAAAATAAGTATAAACAGGAGAAAGGTAAGGGAGAACATTTTACTTTTTAGATTTTTTTTTTTTGAGAAGGAGTCTTGCTCAGTTGCCCAGGCTGGTGTGCAGTGGTGCAATCTTCGCTCACTGTAACCTCTGCCTCCCAGGTACAAGCGATTCTCCTGCCTCAGCCTCCCTAAGTAGCTGGGCCTACAGGCACGCACCACCATGCCTGGCTAATTTTTGTATTTTTCGTACAGTCGCTGTGATGGCCAGGCAGGTCTCAAACTCCTGACCTCATGATCTGCCTCCCTCGGCCTCCCAAGGTGCTGGGATTACAGGCGTGAGCCACCGTGCCTGGCCTAGATTTTTATATTCATATTCATTGTTTACATTTTTACAATCAGTGCTTGTAATTTGACTCTTTTTTTTTTTTTTTGAGACAGAGTCTTGCTCTGTCTCCCAGGCTGGAGTACAGTGGCACAATCTCAGTTCACTGCAAACTCTGCCTCCCAGGTTCACGCCATTCTCCTGCCTCAGCCTCCCAAGTACCTGGGACTACAGGCGCCCGCCACCATGCCCGGCTAATTTTTTGTATTTTTAGTAGAGACAGGGTTTCACTGTGTTAGCCAGGATGGCCTCCATATCCTGACCTCATGATCTGCCTGCCTCAGCCTCCAAAAGTGCTGGGATTACAGGCATGAGCCACCGCACCTGCTGTAATTCCACTTTTAAAAAAGGTGGAGGGGGCAGGCAGGCATGGTGGCTCAAGTCTGTTATCCCAGCACTTTGGGAGGCCAAAGCAGGAAGGATCACTTGTATCCAGGAGTTCAAGACCAGCCTGGGAACATAGCAAGACCCTGTCTCTACAAATATAAAAAATTAGCTGGATGTGTTATAAATGCACACCTGTAGTCCCAGCTACCCAGGAGGCTGAGGTAGGAGGACTGCTCAAGCCTGGAGGTTGAGGCTGCAGTGAACCATGATCTTACCACTGTGCACTTCAGTCTGGGTGACAGAGGAGAGGCAGGCAGCCTTTAAGGAAAAATAGTACATTTGCTGGATCTATAAATAATAATACATATTTTGAGAAATATGTAAGAAACTCTTTCAGTAACTAGTAGTGGTGACTGCATATATAAGGAAACAGGCAAAGAATATATTAAATATCTGCTCCTGGTGATACAAAACATAAAACATTGCCAGTCATTGTTCGTTACTATGTTGTTCTAATTGAACATTTCCCAGTCATCCCTAATGTGCCGAGGAAGAGACCGCAGAGGGGCACTTCTCTTATTGCACAAATGTTTACGTTTGTGTTAACAAAGGACAAAGGACCCCTCTCTGATTTTTTCCTTAAAGAATCAGTAGTTCGACTTGCAGTATTGATTATTGTGATGTCACTAGTTAAGATATCAGTGAAAGAAGTTAAGTAAGCATTCAATATCTGCTTCTTTCTTATCACCTCCATAGTCTTCCTCGGTGTTGCACCCATTAGAACTTCAGGATGGTCTTTTGCTCACATCATTTCTTCTCTTCTTCCCAATTATTTTATGTCTGCACTACTTGGGCAAACCCAACAAATCAGTCTAGCCAGGTTGCAGAGTAAGGACTTCCTAGAAAAAGACCATTGGCTTAATGACTTCCCCTGCTCATAGTTACATTTAATTCCTGTTGAGCTAATGGTACCAGGGGACTGATGTCTGCATCCTGTAGCAAATATTCCCATCATTTCTTCCTCTCCACTTAAAAACATTCTTTAGCTTTTACTGAAGTTAATAGCCCCAGAGTTCTTTGTGTGAGTGTTGTATGTGCTGTTATATGGATTTTATCCATGTACCAGATTTGGTTTACAGTGAATATTAGTCTTGCCTGTTATATAAACTAAACATCTGCAATTTTCCATGTGTAATGGTAATGATACCATCAAGGGAGGCAGGAGTGTAAGAGAAGTAGGGGGAAAATCATTAAAAAGAGAATATCAGGCTAAGACAAAGGAACCTAGACCTAGATTGTCTGAAAAGTTAAACTAATTGTTTTCCTTAAATTACATCATCAACCCAATGTGGGGGGTTCAGGGCCATTCCAGTCATGGTCATTGCAGCTACCACCCAAGTAGTGTAAAAACTGCTGTCAACCTGTTCTTGTTCATTTTTAGCATCCAGACTTAATTAGTGTTCAGGCAGGAACTTGACACCTATTTGACACACTTCAAATGTGTTAGTAAAACAATTCTCCCCAACATCCTCCCCTAGTCCTCTTTGTTAACAGAAAGCATCCACTGTAACTTTCCCCAAAGAGGGTCAAGATCTAACCCTGTTTTGACTATGGAAAGCAGGGCTTTCGGGTACTGACTGTTTTACGGTCTCATTTGGATTATAGTGGACAAACAAGGTGAGATAAAGTCCAAATAAACGCCTCTGAAATTCCCATGGTTGTGTGGATTTATTTGGCCCTTTGATGTCTTTTTTGTTTCTCTGTTGGAATGTTTCAAATATGCACTTAAGTCACCCATAGAAAAGGCTGCTAATGTAAACAGACGTGTGTTTAGAATGGGTTGTCATCTTAACCTTCCCAGAGATGCAAAACCCATAAAAACACAAAGGGTCAATTGGAATTACCTCTTCTGTTTCTTCTTTTAAATATGAGAGGTTGCAGAGTTCAGATTACCCTTTCCTTCTCTTCTCTTTATTTATTCAGGTGATTTAAATTTTGGCTGTTATACGAAGGAGTTGACCCTCAACTCTAAGACATTCCTCTTAAAATTAAGTTTTGACTTCCATGCTTAACTGATTATTTTAAGAATACTATTTGAGTCTTTGATACTCTATCTCACAGTGATTTCCATTAAAAAAAAAATCTATAGGGACACAGAAGTATGTAAGCAGAAGTATTTGAACTCATATTGTAAATGCCGTTTTCAAGTTTAGAAAATATTTTATCATAAAAGTATTATACAAGAAAAATTGAGGCCGGGAGCAGTGGCTCATGCCTGTAATCCCAGCACTTTGGGAGGACAAGGCAGGTGGATCACTTGAGGTCAGGAGTTTGAGACCAGCCTGGCCAACATGGTGAAACCCCGTCTCCACTAAAAATACAGAAATTAGCTGGGCATGGTGTCATGTGCCTACAGTCCCAGCTATTCAGGAGGCTGAGGCAGGAGAATCACTTGAACCCAGCAGGCGGAGGCTACAGTCAGCCAAGGCGGCGCCACTGTACTCCAGGCTGAGAGAAAGAGTAAGACTCTGTCAAAAAAAAAAAGGAAGGAAGGAAGGAAGGAAAGAAGGAAGGGAGGAAGGGAGGGAAGAAAGAAAGAAGAGAGAGAAAGAAAGAAAAGGAAAAAGAAGAAAAATTTGAGGAACAAAGGGGAAAATTCATCTACAACCTATAACGCACCCACAAAAACTGCTAAAACAGACCTAATCGGGATGAGATTAGGAAATTGGCCCATCCACGTACATCCAGATTAGTGTGTTGAAGGTAGTATGTACTGGAACCAATGGAACTGTAAATGTTTACAGACTGCTTTTCCATGCAACATTGTATCACAAGGCAAGGCCTGGTAGTTCATACCAGTAATCCCAGCACTTTGAGAGGCTGAGGCAGGCAGATCGCTTGAGATCAGGAGTTTGAGATCAGTCTGGCCAATGTGGTGAAACCCTGTCTCTACTAAAATTACAAAAATTAGCTGAGTGTGGTGGTGGGCGCCTGTAATCCCAGCTACTTGGGAGGCTGTGGCAGGAGAATCACTTGAACCTGGGAGACAGGTTGCAGGCAGCCAAGATCATGCCATTGTACTCCAGCCTGGGTGATAAGAGCAAGACTTCATCTCAAAACAAAAACAAAAACAAAAATTATATCACAAGCATTTTTAGGTACAGTCTTTATAAAAGATAAAATTATATTTAGGGTTATAATTTTTTAAGAATGTGCTTAGAGAAATAAAAATCTAGCTATATTATATTAATACCAACTTTGGTTGAATACTTAAGGCGTTACCATTAGCTATGTAGGAGAAATAAATTACAGTGCAAAAACTATTTTAAAAGCTTAAAGGGTCATCCTTTTTTTTGTTGATTTTTTTTTTTTTTTTTTTTTTTTTTTGTTGAGACGGAGTGTCGCTCTATGGCCCAGGCTGGAGTGCAGTGGCCGGATCTCAGCTCACTGCAAGCTCCGCCTCCCGGGTTTACGCCATTCTCCTGGCTCAGCCTCCCGAGTAGCTGGGACTACAGGCGCCCGCCACCTCGCCCGGCTAGTTTTTTGTATTTTTTAGTAGAGACGGGGTTTCACAGTGTTAGCCAGGATGGTCTCGATCTCCTGACCTCATGATCCACCCGTCTCGGCCTCCCAAAGTGCTGGGATTACAGGCTTGAGCCACCGCGCCTGGCCAATCTTGCTGAAAATTACATGTCTTCTAGAAGCAGGTCAATGGTACACAGCCATGCTCTGTTTGAGGCCTCTAGAGAGAATCGGTGTCTCCGGTGTGCTTGAGTGCATACTTTACTCTGAAATGTGAATCCCTGTCAGCATTATTATAGTCAGAGCAATATTATATATATGTATATAAAATGCTTTTAATGAACTTCTGAAAATCATAAACACTCTTTAGGGATTAAAGGCGAGGATTATACAATAGTGAAGAGAGCCCCTTAAAGCAATTGGTTATCATCCAGGGTAATAGGAGACATTCTGAAGTTATCACTTGATAGGTATCAAGCTATCAAGTTACCACTTGATAGCTCAACTTGAAGGTTTTTGAGGAATAGAAGTAGCATAATGCTGCCTCTCAATTTTATGGTATTGTCTGTCCAACTCACTCAGCATACCGAGTATCTCCTTGTCCACAGTCTTATTTCAGTCATTTTTGTTTCAGGGCTTGTGGTGATCAGTTTTAAGTCCTTAGGCAAGTTAGTTCAGTTGGTCACCTCATTAAACTAATGAGGCCAAGGAAGTATGGCCCCATTGGTTACCATACTTGAGCTTTGTCGAGAAAATTATTTCTTACATAAACCCTTTCCTGTACTCTGTTTTTCTCCACTTCTCCCAACCCCCAAGATTGTGAGGTTATAAGCAGCTCAACATGGTACCTAGGAGGCCAGGGTAAAAGCATAGGTTTTGGAATCCAGTGAAACTAAAATCAAATCTACATATTAGATGGGTCTCTTGGACAAATAACTTGGCCTGTCTAAACCTCCAATTTCTCATCTGAAAATTGGAGTTAAACAATATCCAAATGTATTGTAAGAATTAGATAACATAAGTGACAAGACACACAGCTAGCACATAACAGGCACTCAGTGATGCTATTTCTTTGATAGGCATTGATGCCGTTCGCCAACACTTTCTGGTGCTACCCTTTCTGGCACACAGTAGGAGTGCACTTCATGCCTCACTTTTGGTTACCTGAGGCCATGGGACTTGTTCCAGATAGTGAGCTGTGAGCAAAAAGCGACATATCCTTGAAACTGCCAGAGCAAGGCCCATTTTTCCTTTTGACATGGTGGCTGGCAACGTTCAAGATGATGGTTGCTCTCTCAGCTTGAGTTCCACAGCTATAAAGAGGAATGTGTCCCAGTTAACCCATGAAGGATGAGTGGAATGAATAGGAAACAAGTTTTGTTATTTTCAGCCACTGGGATTTTGGTGGAGGTGTTCTTGCAGCGTAATTCAACCTTTCCTCCTGCTCCTGCTGCTTTCCTCTGCTGAAACAACCAACAGTTCAAACTGAGAAAAAAGGAACATCATTTAATTGGTGGCTTCAGGGATGTCTGATTGGTTCTCTGATCTCACCCTGGTCATATAAGGAAGTCACTTGTCCAGACTGAAGCTAGAATGAACTTTTCTCATGTTGGGGATGGATCCATGCTTCCACATGGAGTGAGACATGGTCTCACTCTGTCACCCAGGTTGGAGTGTGGTGATGCAGTCATAGCTCACTGCAACCTTAGGTCCTGGGGTCAACTGGTCCTCAGCCTCCCATGTAGCTGGGACTACAAGTGTGAACCACTGAGCAGGCCTTTATCAGTTAAAATATGTAAATGTTCGATTCCCCCACCTCCCATGAGTTTACTAGATTTATTAATAAAATAATCTCTTTAAAGAGCTAGTTGAGTATAACCTAGCAGGAATAAAGCACTATCCTAGAATGTCAAATTCTATTTCAACAAATGTTATTACTACCAGTGTCTCTGAATAATGTTTACCAACTCTAGTTGATAATTGATAATTTTATATAATATTTGCCATAGCTAAATTCTATGACAATGATTGTGAACCTCTCTCAGTGTTCAGCACAGAGATAGCTAACTTATGGTACTTCATAGAAAAATAAAAGGTAACCATTTTTTTTTTTTTTTTGAGACGGAGTTTTGCTCTTGTTGCCCGGGCTGGAGTGCAATGGCACAATCTCGGTTTACCACAACCTCTGCCTCCCGGGTTCAAGTGATTCTCCTGCCTCACTCTCTCCTGAATAGCTGGGATTACAGGCATGCGCCACCACTCACAGCTAATTTTGTATTTTAATAGAGACGGGGTTTCTCTATTTTGGTCAGGCTGGTCGCAAACTCCCAACGTCAGGTGATCCACCTGCCTCGGCCTCCCAAAGTGTTGGGATTACAGGCGTGAGCCACTGCGCCCGGCCTAAGGTAACTGTTCTTAAGGTGTTATTGGCAGGCAGTATGTTGAGTTTAGATCAGGATTACATTCAGCTGCATGTAAGAGAAACTACCATGGTGGCTTAGCCAAATGGAGTTCATTCTTCTTATGTAACAAGAAGTCTGGAGATAGGTGGCTTGCTGCTGGCACAGCTGCTTCAGGACATCATCAGGGCCCAGGTTTCTTCTAGCTTTCTGCTCTACCATCCTTAGCATGTGGCTCTTGTTCTCTTAGTTGCAAGATGGCTGCCTTTCTTGCAGTTATCCCCATTCCAGACAGAATGAAAAAGGAAGGGCAAAGAGCAAAATATACACGTCAGCTGGGTCCATCCTTTTTTCATCAGAATCTACTGCTTTCCTGGAAACCTCTCCCTGTAGAATCATATGATCACCGTAGCTGTAAGGGAGTCTGTAGGAGTATTTTAGCTGGGCACACTGCCACCCCAAACAAAATCATATTTCTGTTAACAAAAACAGAAGAATAGAAAGGAGCTTGGGTAGAGAACGAGTCATATCCTCCATTGAACCTTAAGTGCATTATCTCGTATCTTTGCAACAAAACTATGAAGTACTTACCATTATTTCCTGGTTTTCCTCCCATGTCATACATTAGGAAAGTGAGGTACAGAGGGCTGAAATACCTGACCTAGGGTCACCCAAATGATGGGTTGCAAAACTGGGATTTGAAGCTAGGCAGTCTTTGGAAGATGATTTTCAAATAATCACAAAAGGCAAAAGTGGAAAGTCGGTCAAGTTTAGAGATTGGTTCTGGGCACGGCCAAGGTCTCTTGGGCAATCTGCCAGCAGGTCCCTGTGGGAGGCAGTTATGATGTCATGTCTTTCCTGCTGTAACCACATACTCTCAGACTCCAGATAGTCCTAAGGCAGCTGTGACAAGCATCTGTATTAGCTTACTAGTGAGGCAGGGTTCATGGGTCCAAAAAACCTTGGCACATCAGTGCTTCTGGGCAGCAACATGGATTGGGGGAGGGGTGATGCAAAGGTGTGGCCTTTCTGCCCTCTTAGCTTAGGGTGTGTGTTTCAAACATGCTATAAAGTACTTCAGGTTCAAGGAGAAAACAAAATCATTTGAAGCAATAAATATTGAAAATCATTTGAAGCAATAAATATTGATAAAAACTTAATTAATTATTAAAATGCTGGACTTTTTTTTTGGACTCACTCTGTTATCTTTATTCATTGTTTTATTTAACTTTAACAGCTCCAGAACTGTAGTAGAAGACATGAAGTGTAGAAACAAGAAGAAAGGCTCCGCTCAGGGCAGGAGAGCAGAGGCACTGGGAGCCAGCCAGTATTCTCAGGTTGTAAAATAAAATCTCTAGACCAATTGGACACTGGCCTCAGGCCATGGCAGTGATTAATACCAGAGTTGTAAAAAGTGCCGTGGTGGGAACAGTTAGCCAGGTTGTACTGTGTGTGTGTTTGTGTGCTGGTTTTTTCCTTAAAGTTGCTTAATATGAAACACATAATTCTCAGTTGTTTTGGAATCTAAAAATAAAATTTAAGACTCCTTTACTTTTCTCTGTTTCTCTCTCCTTTTTTAAGGAGACAGGCTTTTGCCCTGTTGCCCAGGCTGGAGTGCAGTGGCATGATCATAGCTCACTGTAACCTCAAACTCCTAAGCTCAAGCAATCCTTCCACCTCAGCCTCTCAAGAAGCTAGGATGACAGGTGTGTGCCACCAAGGCTGGCTAATTTAAACATTTTTTTTTTTTAGTAGAGACAGGGTCTCATTATGTTGCCCAGGCTGGTCTCAAACTCCTAGCCTCAAGCAATCTTCCCCCATCTGCCTCCCAAAGTGCTGAGGTTACAGGCATGAACCAGTGCACTCAGCCTCCCTCTTTTTTTTTTTTTTTTTTTTTTTTGTTTTTTGAGATGGAGTTTCGCTCTTGTTGCCTAGACTGGAGTGCAGTGGCATGATCTCAGCTCACCGCAAACTCTGCCTCCTGGGTTCAACCTATTCTCTTGCCTTAGTCTCCTGAGTAGCTGGGATTACAGCCATGTGCCACCATGCCCGGCTAATTTTAAATTTTTAGTAGAGCCAGGGTTTCTCCATGTTGGTCAGGCTGGTCTTGAACTTCCAAACTCAGGTGATTCCACCCACCTTGGCCTCCCAAAGTGCTGGGATTACAGGCGTGAGCCACTGTGCCCAGCCAGCCTCTCTTTTAATTAAGAACTTAGCCAACTTTATGGAAGAAGCCTAAGTCACATTAAGCTCCAAACCAGTTACATCACTCCAAGTCTCCCCTTATCTTTGTTAATATACATTAGTACATTTTTACACAGAGGTAATTAGTGTAGTAGACATATAATTCTGCATTCTACTTTTTTCAATTAACCTTATTTCATATGAACATCTTCATACTGCCTTGAAACATATGTTTCGGGTTTTTTTCTAAGCTTTAGAGTATTTGGATACATTGATCAGTCATTGCTTGCTTAATCATCCCCTTATTGCTTGGTATATGGGCTGTTTTCATGGTTTTGCTGTTATAAATGATGCTACTTTAAACATTTTTGCACAAATTCTTCTTTTTTGCATGTAGGTTATTTCTCAGGATGATGTTCACCAAAGTGGTCTTATTTAGTCAATGCGTATAAAGAGTTACTTATCTCTAATTGTTCTCTGACTTACAGTATCATCGGCAATGTAGACATATACCTACTTTTCTACATGACTGGATGTGCCAATTATTTACCTATTGTCTCATAGCTCCATACCAACCCCACTCTACTCTGCTTCATAATGCTGGGGCTAGAAGCCTACAAAGCACTTTTCCCAGCTTTCACTTCTGGCTGGTTTCTTGTTAGGTTCTGTCAATAGAAGAGGCCAGCAGAAAATTAGAAAGTGTAAGGGAGGGAGAAGCCATAGTTTTCTTTCTTTCTGCTTCTGGCAGTATTTCTAGAAGTGACTTCATTTCTGGACGTCCTCTCTCTGGTGTTCCCAGAATCCTATTTGGCATTCCCAATGACACAGTAAGACATGCAGTCTTGTGCTGTGGTAGCACTACCTCCTCCTTTTTATTCTGCCAGCTTCTTTCTATCTTTATTAATCTCACAGTTACCTACCTTTCCCTTTTGACCTTTCAGTTCTCCTAACAAGATAGTTTCCTGTATTAAATACCCTCTCTGAAATACCTAGTTTGGTTGCTAATTTCCTGACTAGATCCTGGTTTAGAAACTGGGTCTTCTAATTCTAATATATATTTTATTAGGTTAATGTGAGTATAATGGCGCCCAAAGTCCTATTTTGCATTTTAAAAAATTGGTAGTGGAAATAGATTTTTTTAAAAAAAAACTGTAAACATTTCATTAACAAATATAATTTATTTGTAAATTTAAATCTAGTCTTAGGGTCTTTATTCAATTTTTGTTATTTTTCTGTTTTAATAAATATTGTAGTGGTTGAGTGGTGGCCCCTAAAACATAGGTCCATGTCTAAATACCTGGAACTTGTGAATGTTACCTTATTTGGAAAAAGGGTCTCTGTGGAAGTAATAGTTAAGGGTTTTAGGATTAGCTCATCCTGGGTTATCTGGATAGAGGCCCAAAATCCAATGACAGGTGTTGGATTGGATAAGAGAAAGGCAGAAACTGGCCATGGTGGCACACGTCTGAAGTCCCAGCTACTCAAGGATCACTTGAGCCCAGGAGTTCAAGACTGCACTGTGTTATAATCATCCCTGGGAAGAGCCACTGCACTCCGGCTTGGGCAATATAGCAAGACCTCATCTCTTAGAGAGAGAGAGAGACCAAGAGACAGAGGTAGGGTGAGAGAAAGAGAGAGATTTGAGACATACAGAAGAGGAGAAGACACAGACCATAAGAAGATGAGGGCAGAAACTAGAGTTATGCAGTCATAAGCCAAGAAATGCCTGGAGCCACTAGAAGCTGAAAGAGGCAAGGAAGGATTCACCCCCAGAGCCTCTGGAGGGAGGATACAGCATTGCCAACACCTTGATTTTGGACTTTTGGCTTCCAGAACTGGGAGAAAATAAATTTCTACTGTTTTAAGCTACTCGGTTTGTGGCAGTTTATTGCAGTGAACACACGAAATGAAGACAAATATTAAACAATTTCAGTATTGTTAAAAACTATTTTTTCTTTGTTTCATTTGTAGTATTCAAAGTCCTATACATTAAAGGGGGAAAAGGTCACACAAATATTGCCATTAAATAATTGGGTTTCAGATCCTTCTCTACTTGTAGTCATCTCTTATTTAATATTTGTCCCTACCTTTTTTTAGGTGAGATTTATTACAAGTTGTTCTTGTTCTGTTCTGTTCTGTTCTGTTCTGTTCTGTTCTGTTTCATTTTGCTGATGTCTCTAATAAACCTTATAATTAGGTCTCTATGTCATTCATGTTTAGAGAAGAAAACCTTATCAGCTTCTTATTGAGACAAGACTCTTAAAATTAATTTATCTTTGCCTATCTCTTCTTTTTCTCTCAATCTTTCTTTTTAAAATTTCAGGATATCAGTTATCCTGTTTTCTTCCCATTCTTTTACTTGCTTTTATATCAGCGATTCCCAACCTTTTTGTTTGTTTTGTTTTTTTGAGATAGGGTCTCACTCTGTCACCCAGGCTGGAGTGCAGTGGCGCAGTCACAGCTCACTGCAGCCTCAACCTCCTGGGCTCAAATGATCCTCCCACCTCAGCCTCCCGAGAAGCTGGGACTATGGCGTCACCACATGTGGCTAATTTTTGTATTTTTAGGAGAAACAAGATTTCACCATGTTGCCCAGGATGGTCTCGAACTCCTGGGCTTAAGTGATCTGCCGCCTTGGCCTCCCAAAGTGTTGGGATTACAGGCGTGAGCCACTGCGTCTGGCTCCAACTTTTAAAAAAATTTTGACTACTACCCCTCTACCGCCTGGGAAGTGAGGAGAGCCTCTGCTCCGCCGCCCGGGTTCACTTCCCCCTGCCCTGTCTGGGAAGTGAGGAGCGTCTCTGCCTGGCTGCTCTGCACCTCTCCAAGTGTTAAGTGACAGCCTTGTGTGTGATCTTTCTGCCCTCCCCAAGTTTGCATTTTTGACATTAAAGTTTACTTTTTAATTGAAAGTTTTTTAAAAATATGGCTAAAAAAAAAACCCGTAAGTTGTGTTTTAACCACCAAAGAGCCTCTTAATTAATTTCCCCCAAATAGTTAACAATTTGAAGAATTTTGTCTGTGATCCATATTTGCCAGCTGTGGTGGATATTTGTTGGTTTGCTTCTACCTAACAAGGTATTCATTTGGGAACTTGCCTTTTCCTGGTGTAGCCCACATGCTTCAAGGAAAAGTAACTACCTCTTCCACCAATGGCAGGGATAGGCCATGATTGACAGGCCAATCAACAGGGTTCCCCCTCCTCACCACCAACCACTGTCATTGATTTCAAAGTGGACATTGGAACTCAAAGGATACAATCAAGGTGAATTTCACGACTCTTGCTTAGAATGTTGGGATAGAAATGTGTGTTTTCTCCTACTGGATGTAAATATGGAATTGCAGAGCCCAGTTGCAGTTCCCAGCCACATTACATTCACAAGGGGAATTGGCATTAGGATGAAGGATGAAGCTAACATTGTACATAGCTAAGCAGAGAATAGAAAGAAAATGAATCCTTGATGATCTTGAGTTGCTAGATCACCCAAATTTTGAAGCTTACTTTATCTGTGATCTTGCCGCTGAAGTGAGCCAATACCCCTCTGTTGGTTAAGCCCATTTAAACTGAGTTTTCTTTCTCTGATTGTACCCTTAACTGGTATATCATGCAACATTTAATTATTCGTTTTTATTAAGATATGTAAATTTGATCTTTTGATCAATAATTGTGATACTTGTTGCCATCTATTATCTATAAATGCCGTTACATTGCAAAGTAGTTAAAATCATTATTATTGAAAGTATGTCAGTGGCTGAGGGAGGGAGAATGGCACGGGAGACATAGAAGCAGCACATTACCATCAACGACTTTAAATTTAATAAAGAGCACTTATTCTTAAAATATCCTTTAGTCACCCACTGCAGGGATCTTCTTGTGGGAGGGAAAGTTCCTTCATACACATAGCCTGCTACCTTCTACTGTCTGCAGTTTCCTTACTGCCTTTCCTCAGAAGCAAACACAAAGTTCTCTCCTTGTCACACTTTAGAGCAGTTTGGCCCTTGTCACTGATGCCTCGCCACTTAACATATACTGAGGATTATACGGTCTCACCTTCTACTTCAATAAATGTTTTCCCAGTAAAGATGGTTACCTTCTGAAGGGGAAGTCTTGGCGCCAATTATTAAGATAAAGGTTTCACCTTGGGTGGCAAAGAGATTAAATCATTTTGCCAAGGACTCATAGCTAGGAAAGGAAGAACTGGACTGTGAATGTAAGTGTAGCTGTCTCTAAAGCAAAAAGTCTTCAGTTCCAGGAGCCAGAATTTTTTTTTTTTTTTTTTGAGACGGAGTCTCGCTCTGTCGCCTAGGCTGGAGTGCAGTGGCGCGATCTTGGCTCACTGCACGCTCCGCCTCCCGGGTTCAAGCCATTCTCCTGCCTCAGCCTCCCGAGTAACTGGGACTACAGGCGCCCGCCACCATACCTAGCTATTTTTTTGTATTTTTAGTAGAGATGGAGTTTCACCATGTTAGCCAGGATGGTCTCGATCTGCTGACCTCGTGATCCACCTGCCTCGGCCTCCCAAAGTGCTGGGATTACAGGCGTGAGGCAGGGCGCCCGGCCCCAGGAGACAGAAAATTTAAAACAAACAAACAAAAAATAGGCCGGGTGTGGTGGCTGACACCTGTAATCCCAACACTTTAGGAAGCCAAGGAGAGTGTATCACTTGAGGTCTGGGGTTCGAGACCAGCCTGGCCAACATGGTGAAACCCCATCTCTACCAAAAAATACAAAAATTAGCCAGGCGTGGTGACATGTGCCTATAGTCCCATCTATTTGGGATGCTGAGGTGGGAGAATCGCTTGAACATGGGTGGTGGAGGTTACAGTGAGTCGAGATTGCGCCACTGCCTGGGCAACAGAGTGAGACCCTGACTCAAAAATAAATAAATAAAATAAGAATAATAATAAAGCACAAAGTCTTAATATTATGCCATGGCAACTCTCAGCAAGAACATTAAAGGATGCTGTGCAACTTCTGAGTCTAGGCTAGAAAAGGCCATTCAGCCTTTGCTGTTGCACTTGGGACCTCACTCTGGGAGGTTTCCAGCTGCCATATTAGAGATTTGGCTGTGCTGAGACTGCCTTGTGGAGAAATCACAAGAAGATAGATAGATGCTTAAGGAGTCCCCAGTTCCTCCAGCTCCTAGCTGTTTAAATCTTTCCAGTCCAGGCTCCAGATCCTACCCCAGCCATATTCTAACTGCAGCTTCATGAGGGACATTGAGTGAGAACTGCTTAGCAGAGCTCAGTCAAACCCTAGATTTGTAAACAAAATAAATGATTATTATTGTATGAAGTCCCTGAATTTGGGATTGTTCATTACACAGCAACAGATAACCGGGAAAAAATGCACAATACATATTCATTCGGTCGTGCAGCACGTTGCTTGTCCTCATATAGCTCACATTCTAGTGAAAAAGGGTCTCACTCATTGTGATTCTCTTATAAGCCATTCTGCCATTTGATTATCAGCCTTATTTATTATACAGACCATTCTTCTCAAGTGCCTTTGGATGTTACATTTTAATAAACATCTGGAGACAATCTTGCTTTGGATATATTTGTCATACTAAGTGATGATACACATGACTTTTTTTTCAAGTCAAATATTTCTATTATTATTTTGGTTTTCAGCTTCTTGAATATTTTTTTGCCATTTGATTTTTTAAAGTTAAACTTTTAATTTAAGATTATTATCAATACACATGCAGTTGTAAGAAATAATATGGAAATCTCCCGTACCTTTTATCCAGTTTATCCCAAATGGTAACATCTTGCACAAGTATTATAGTATACTATCACAAGGGCATCGACACTCATACAGTCAAGAAAAAAACATTTCCATCACTACACAGATCCTTCCTGTTGCCCTTTTACAGCCACACCTCCCTCCTCCTCCCACACACAGTCCCTGACTCCTGGTAACCATAATCTATTTGCCACTTCTATAATATTATAATTTCAAGAAGGTTATTTAGGCCAGGCATGGTGGCTTATGCTTGTAATCCCAACACTTTGGGAGGTTGAGGTGGGCAGATCGCTTGAGGCTGGGAGGTGGAGGTTGCAGTGAGCCATGATGGCTCCAGCCTGAGCAACAGAACTAGACCTTGTTTTTAAAAAAATTATTTAAATGGGTCATAAGATATGTGGCCTTTTGGAATTTTTTTTTTTCATTCAGCATAATTTCCTGGGATTCATACAAGTTGTATATATCAATAGCTCATTCCTTTTCATTGCTGAGTAGTATTCCATGGTATGGCTATATCTCAGTTTGACCATTCATCTGCTGAAGGGCATCTGGATTGTTTCAAGTTTTTAGCTGTCATGAATAAAGCTACTATAAACATTTTGTGTATAGGTTTTCATGTGAACACAAGTCTTCATTTCCCTGGGATAAATGCCCAGGGATGCAATTGCTGGGTCATATGGTAATTTCATGTTTAGTTTGTTGTTATTGTTGTTGTTTTAAGAAACTCCCAGGCTAGCAAGGTGACTCATGCCTATAATCCCAGCACTTGGGGAGGCTGAGGCAGCAGGATTGCTTGAGGCCAGGATTTCAAGACCAGCCTAGGCAACATAGTGAGCCTCTGTCTCTACTAAAAATTAAAAAATAATAAAAATTAGCTGGGCATGCTAGCTGGTTAGTCCAACTACTTGGAAGGCTGATGTGGGACTATCACTTGAGCCCAGGAGCTCACTGAGTTTGAGCCTGGGTGACAGAGCAAGACTCTGTCTCTAAAAAAAAAAAAAAAAAAAAAAAGCAAAAACCCCCTCAAAACTTTTAAACCATTTCTCAGAAAAGCTGTATCATTTTACATTACCACTAGCAATGTATAAGTGATTTAATTTCTCTGCATGTCACCTGATTTTGAATAAGTTAAATTTAGCTTCCCAGGTAAACAGTACTTCTTTTTGTTTTCAAAACCGACTGTGGGAACCTGTTCTTTGTCCAATAAGATTGAAGCCTCTAACATTCTGGTTGACTTCTGGGGGTAAAACAGGGGCATGGCAAATTAGAAAAAAGATGAATGGATTTGTTCCTGAGCCCAAGAAAAAAACGAAAAAAAGGAAAAAGATAGTCAAAGAAAACAGCATCTAATTTTAACCCCCAGTGACTGCTGTCTTATTTTGGGTTCCTGACATCTTGTTTTAACCTGTTTCTATTGTAACCGTATCAGTAATCTCTTTCCCTTCAGGTGGTCTTTTCAAAGGCACTGAAAACCTTGAAGAGTGAGAGGCAATAGATTAGCTGTGAAAGCAAAAGGAGGTTTAAGAAGAGCTTTGAAATCACTGAAAGGTAACAGGGCTTTAGCTACAGCTCACTAAGTAGTCAAATCAATCTTTACTAAGTAGCTGGTTTTTAGAGCAAATGTTCTAGGTAAGGGGTGACTTCTCTAATGAAGCCTGGTAGTTTAATTTCTCCTGATAATTACATAGTGCCCTATTTTCTCTTAGGCAGACATGACTCCTGCTAAAGCCATTGAGACATTTAGACATGACACACACAAGAAAGAGAAGCAAAAGTTTGTATTTAATCAGTTTCTGCTCCGAATCAAAAATGTTCAGATCTTTAATAGACCTTAGATAGGACTTCTAATTGTTGTATTAAAATCCAAAGACTAATTTTAAAAATAGTTTTCTAAATGCACAAATCTTGTTTTATGCACCTTTTGGCTTGGAAGTTACTGCTGTCTCTTACATGTGGCCCTTTAGTGGACAAACCTCTTCAATTTTATCAAGTTGATTTTGTTCATCATCCACAATATCAACATTCCTCATCTGTTTCTGGATTAAGTTGTCTGATCATCCAGAGAAAAACAGCAAACCGATTTTTAAACAAAACCAAATTTTCTATTTTGGCTAGGTTCTCCATATTTTTGTCTCCCCTATCTCCCACATCTCATCCCCTTTAAACCAAATCTTTTGGTAGGTGCTATTTTCTGATTTGCATTTCTTCAAATAAATATGCAACTACAAAGTAGGTTTGATTAGTGCTTGGTCTTACAAAAGTATTTCAGGGGTTCAAGTTCATAATCCCATTGGTATTTATCAGTGTTATTTCACAGAATTGAAAAGATTGTCACTAATTAATAATATAAATAAGATTGTACTGGCAGTTGCAAAGAATCTCAGCAAGAATTTTTTTAAAGAAAATATTTCCTTTACATTAATATATTATGTAAGAATTTCTATATGTTGATTTGCCTAGAGTTGTGCCTGTATTAGACATATACTACAGTTTTTCCTCTACAGTAACACAGGAGAAAAATATATCTCTGTAAATGACTCCTGACTGCGACAAGACCTGCCAATTTACCCCCAGATGAGTCTCTGAGAGCTTAATTGGAGTTATTACCTACTACTAAATCATCTTTAAGTTACTCTTCCTTAAGAGTACAAATATAGGCATTCTGGACTGCTCCGATCAAACCTTTAGGTTATTCAGGTCAAAGTGGTCCCAGGTAACAGGGAGAGAAAAACATCTTATTGTCTACTACATAAAAACTAACTTTGATAGAGCATTTTCTAATTAATTGTTTTCCTCCTTTTTAAAATTTAATCTTCCCAACACATCTGTGAGGCCGGGATTCTATACCATTCTCCTTTTTTCATAGATCAGGAACCTGAGGCTCAAAGACTAAACGAACTGCCAATCATCACAAACAGTAAGTACCAGTCAGAATTGGCATTTAGATATTATGACTCCATTTCCAGTGCCTTTTCTAGCACAACTTGCTGAAAAGAGGGAAGGTGGAGAACATTAAAATGCATCTGTTATACTTAAAATTAACAATACATTTCTTTTTCAACTGTCTTAACCAGACTCAATGACATTTCTCAGAAGGGTTACTATCTGATTGCCTTACCTTACCTTTCCTGAACAAGGGAATTTTCCTGTTTCCCCCACAGGGTATTTCACCATCAGAAGATTAATGAAAATCTATATTTAAAATCTGGATCTAAATTTATAAATATAGATTTCTAAACCTAAATCTAAATTTACATTTAAAATATTAGTCAGATGGCATGCTGTCTTAAACCAAGTTCTCCCAGGACTTTAGTTACTCTTATATTCTTATAAGGAAATGTGAACCTCTGACTCTATGTCTCTGCTTCTTCTCTCAGTGGATTACATATTGGTTTAAACAATTCACTGCCTCACCCATATTGGATGAGTTTCTACAATGTTGGCAGGCCATGTGCTAGACCTGTGGAGGGGTTTATATGTCCCATGACTCCTTTAATTTAACTGTCTGGCTAACTGTGCACAGCTATGGCTTTCTATATTCCTGGATGAATGTCTGCCATTAGCTTGCAGCTAACCATGGTGTTGGCACCTGTGTGTGACCATGGATCGTTACACATGCTGGGACTGTGTAGGGGTATGCAATTTCATTGCTTTTCCCACCTGATTTCTAACTACACCCAATTTATTTTATTATTCTCAATGTCTTTAACAATTATTTTCTTCCCCAGAATGTTAAAAGGGAGAGGAAGAATGAATGGACCAAAGGAGAATGGATTTTGTAAACATTTAAAGATGCCCCAAAGAAGGAGAAAAGTGTTTGTGTGCTGAATTATTTTGAGTCTAGATTTCCTTAAATTTTGCCTTAAAATTGACTTAAAAGTTTTTTTAGCCCTGTTACAGTTTTTGTATGTAATTAACTACAGTGTTTTAAACATTTCACTTCTCACTATGTATTCTATACTACACATACCATAATAAACACTGGCTGTGATCCTAACTTAGACTTGATTTAAAATAGAAGTACTTACGAATCCAAGCAAGAGAAAAAAGCATTCTAACACTCACAAGGCACATTCTTTTCTCACGCCTTCCTCAGCCTATTCCCCTGGGCAGTAAACTGTATAGTAAAATAACCAGTTTATTATTTGCTGTTTTCTTTCACTCTGCTGAGAAAAGCTACATTGCTGGCAAACTGACAGAAACTTTAAAAATGGAATCCAGTATTTTGTATGTCTGTTTAGGGCATGTGTGCAGCATAGACAATTCGTGTGATCTGTTTT
>NC_045444.1:44679072-44752818 GCF_002776525.5 Piliocolobus tephrosceles
TTTTTTTTTTTTTTTTTTTTGAGACGGAGTCTCGCTCTGTCGCCCAAACTGGAGTGCAGTGGCCGGATCTCAGCTCACTGCAAGCTCCGCCTTTCGGGTTCACTCCATTCTCCTGCCTCAGCCTCCCGAGTAGCTGGGACTATAGGCGCCCGCCACCTCGCCTGGCTAGTTTTTTTTTTTTTTTGTATTTTTTAGTAGAGACGGGGTTTCACGGTGTTAGCCAGGATGGTCTCAATCTCCTGACCTTGTGATCCGCCCATCTCGGATGCTGGGATTTGTGCTGGGATTTGAATGAGCTTCTTAAACTAGATGGGATAAGCAGAGATATCCCCAGAAAAGCAAGAGATGATTCTTGCTCTCCTTTTCCTAAAAATTCAAACAAACCATCACCTAACAACTAACTAAAAATGCTTGTTTTTTAAAAAGAAAAGCAAATTTTTAGAAAACCATTATAATTCATTTTTAATATGTGCTCAGCTAATACTTCACTTATTAAGATGCTTAGAAAATGTTCACATTTTTTTCTTACAAAACTGATCTTAGTGGAAGCCCCCTGTCTGCCTCACCCATGAATTTTCTTTTTTCTTTCTTTCTTTCTTTTTTTTTTTATACTGTTTTTGGCCTTGTCTTTTATAAAATGTACTGTTTTCACCCACAGCTTAAGAGAGCGTCTTTGATGTTCTTAGTACAACATAGTGTATGTAATGTCAGCTGTTTAAAGCTGGAGATCAGATTGTGCATAATAACATATGTAGTTTGGATTATATAAACACTACAGGAAGAAGGGGAGACAGGGCCTTTCTGTGTGCACATTTCAGATTGCTAGCTGTGTGCCTGTTTAGAATGTTAAACACTCCTAACTAGGCGGTGATGAAGTTACTTCTTTAGTGACTGTGACTTCTGAAACTATAAAGACAAAAGTTTTTCAACTAAAAATAATTTAAAGATGATGCCAGTAATGAACATATTTATGTGATTTTCTACTTGCTACTTAAGGAGCTTTGAGGGTAGAGGGAAAAAATTGCATTGCCTTCAAAGCCCTATTTAACTAAGTAATTTCATAAAAAATTTGGAAATACAGCTGAGAAGAGCCAAAACCAGAAAAATGTGGTACAAATGATAAATTTCATCCATTATACCTTTCACCCATTATAAAGAAGTCTGGAGCAGGAAACTGTACCAGTCTATTTTCTTAGGATTGTTTCTCTTGTATCTTAATATTTCAGATTAGTTAGACTGCTTGGAGGTTTTGTCTTTTGCTTGCGTTATTCTTTTATCATTAAAGTTGCTGTCTGGCTTTTTGTCTGTTATTGAAAGATTTCGTTTCAAGATAAATTAAATAAAACATTACCATATTTTTCGGCAATGAAACATTTCAGATGGAGAAAGAAGTCAATAGCTTTTCTGGTTTAAGTTCGTGTTTTTATTTTAAATATTCTATCCTGCCTTGTTTCGGGAATACTTCGAGGCCGCTGATGTGTTTACTGCTGAAATATCAACACAACAGTAATCAGGCCTTTGAAACTACGGGTGAAAAATCCAGTCCATTTCAGTCTTTTTAATTTATGAAAAGAGATTGTGTGGCATTTTGCTTCCTGTCCCTTTTCATAAGAACTTTAAATATGGACACCCCTCCTGCTGGTGTCTTTATATTGGGAAGCTCTGCGTGGTTGAAGTTTTTATGAGGAAACTTGTTTAAAGCACAATCGTATTTAAAGGCGGGTTTGCCACAGCAAGGTTAGGGGTTGCCAATAAATCGGTTTATAGCAACTTCTCTATTCTCTGCTCCAGACACACCAATGAGGTGACCCGTGCACAATTCCCTCTGGCCACACAAGTCAGAGGCAGTTCTAGTTGATCCTTCCCTGGTCAACTAGATCAACGAAGGCTGTCTTAGAGAGCTTCGGGTATTAAGTGGGCAGAGTACCCTAGGCCAATTTGGCTGCCTGGGATTCCTGGGAGGATCTTGGAGAACCCAGGACACCCGAATCCCTAGGCCCTATCCTGGTTTTTGCTCTGCTGGAGAATAACAAAACATTTTGGGAACTCAGGAGTTTAATTTACTGCCACCAACCGACAAAATAATAGCATCTTTGTGTGTTCTCTCCCCTCCGTCCCTCCCACCTCCTTCCGACAGAAGCACGACGCTGTCCCTCTGTGAATGTAGCGCAGACAGCACTGGTCAGCCCGGAGCGGTCGCAGGCGGTCCAGACCCGCGGCCACACGGACGCCCGGGAAATCACCGGTCCCAGAACGTCCCCTAGTCGCTTTTGGGAAAGAAAAAGACGCAGCCAGCGAGATGCCTTCTTAGACCTTCTAGCTCATTTAGCTCATTCTGGCCCCAGAAAGTGTGTTTGTGTTTGTGTGTAGTTAAGTGAGGCAGAGAAAATCCAAGAAAGCCGCACAAGCCACCCTAAAGCGTCCACGGAAACTCCAGCTCGGTTAATTGCTCCCATATGTCCTCCTCGGCTGTGGTAAAAAAAAGCAGCGAGGAGGGAAGGCCGGCGTCGCTTTGTTGATTTTGAAGAGGCTGTAAAAAAGACTATGGCCCATCTCATTTTGGTCCCGGGGGGGCCCAGGCGCACCCCGGGGGACCCGGTGCCCGGAGGGACGGTAGGGTGCCTCTGGCCCGGACCTGGTGCCGAGAGGCGGGACAAGGGCACCCCGCGCCCAAACCCCACGGAAAGTTCGCGCTGCGCGCTCCAGCCGGTTCCTGGATCCGCCGCAGCCCGGGGCGGGGAGGGGCGCGGGAGGCGCGGCCGGGGCGGGCACGCGAGAGGAAGGTGCCTTCGGGAACACGCGCAAGGGCGGGGATTCGCGCTGCCAATGAGGCCCCGGTGTGGGCCGAACAAGGCGGGGGGACGGGCCGGAGCGGACGCTTCGCTGTGGCAGCTGCTGGAGCGGCGGCTGCCTCGGGAGCTGGAGGAGAGGCAGCAGCGGAGCGTCGAGCTGGCCGCGCCCCGAGGCCCGGCCCTGGGTGTGGGGAACCGCGCCGAGGAGCTGGAAACTTTCCCGGCAGGTAACTCCCGCCGCCCGGGCTCCGCCGCGGGCCTCCGAACGCCCCGGGCCTGGCCAGCTGCCAGTGTGCGGAGAGGTCGAGAGGGACCCGGGGAGGAGAGGGTGATGGTAGAAGGGAAAGGCGTGTGGGAAAGTTTCCGGAGCGCCCCCTTCTCCGCCGGGCACACCCGGGAGGTTTCCGGGAATAGGCACAGACATGTTGGGCGCCCCGGGCCTTGGTCTCGGCGGCTTCGGGGAGTCCGCACCTTCCTTGCGAGGTTCCGCCGCGCCGGACCGAGCGGGCCTGCGGTGGAACCGGGGTGATGGAAACCGGGAATGCTCGGGGCACGCTTGAGTTTTGGGACCACCCCCGCCCGGCGCGCCTGCTCGCCCCCTTTCCCGCCTTCTCTGTAGCCCTCCGGCTTGGCAAGGGCCTGGGCTACGCCTGGTACCTGGCGGGGGGAGGCGCGCCTGGCACAGCGGGGTCCTGGGCGCCCCCCGGAGAGTTGGGGTGCGCGGGTCGCGAAGTTGCCGAGAGAACTTAAGCCGGGGGCATCGTATTGCCATAGTCTGGGCTGAAAAGTCTATTGCTTTGCTTCCAAGAACACTGCGATTAGCATATCCACACTCCTTTACTGGGGGTAGGGGTGAGTTAGGATTAGACTTTGGGGGTTTTTCTTTAGGGGTGGGTCGCTGAGAAAAGCGGTAATTGTCAAGATTGTGAGCCCCCTTGTTCTTGGATGCAGAGCGGTCCTTTTGGGAGGACGATATCAGGGCACTGGCTTCCTGAAGGACTTTGGGGTGCGGGCGCGCAGCGCTGTGGGTGTGCGGGGCTCCCGGCTTTGGCGCGGAGGCTTTCCGGAACGGCTGGCTGGGAAGGAAGCTCTAGACATTGGGTGGTGTGTTTGCAGACAGAAAGGTCTCTGGACCGGTGTTCTTAAAACTTACTGGACTTACTCTGTAAAGCTCCGGGAGGAAATGTGGCGTTGGCCAGGTAGAAACGCGACGCTGCGGCCAAGGGGCGGAGGACGCCAGGCTCGGCGACGGCCTTCTCCCAGCCCCCTCCTGCCGGCTCCTGGCAGCTCCAGATCCCTGTGCCTCCAGTGTTGGGACCGTTCGCAGTGGCGTTGTTCCCAGCTGGAGTTAACTTGGGAGGTGAGGGAACCTTCATCTTGAACTTGACCCCAGAAGCAGCGTCGTCTGTACAGGTTACAAGGTAAATGGAAGCTGAGCCTTAACGTGGGTTGGACCGCAAACTCTGGCTGGCGCGGAAAGGAAGTTCCTGGTTCAGAATCTTTGAGGAAAGAGCTCAGAATTCCTGAGATCGCTTGCCCTGGAAATGCCAGACACACCAGACTGCAGAAGTTAATGCGTGTTTGGAGGGGTGGAGGTGGGAGAGGAAAGGAGAAACCTGGTTAGTTGGCACAGAGGGCTGGTATTTCTCTGGAAATGAAGGGAGTCTGCGTCTCTGCTTTCACCAGATCCGCTACCCTCTTTTTTCCTTCCTTGGTCATCTTTATTCCTGCCAGGCTGGCACTCCTGAGGCAGGGGAGGGAAAGGAGAGGAAAGCAGTTGTGAAGCTTCCTGGGTCAGCCTGGAGGTATTTCAGATCTGCTACTAGGAAGATTCCAGGATTTTAACAGCTGCTTCTTGATTGCTGGGAATGAAAGAATTTATGAGCGGCTGAGAGGTGTTCATTATAGAAGTAGTCTGAATGTTTTACTCATCTAAGCTACTTAAAGACCTCACAAGGGACCTTCCCTAGAGTATGCCAGTTTCTGCAGTTTGTGTCAGAATGCTTGGTAAGTGTTAGTCAAAAAGCATCATAAATATATCCTGGTGGTTCTGAAATGAAAAGTATGTGGCAGTAAAGGAAGTATCGTATCTGATATCCTTCAGGACTTCCTTCTAGGGTTTTTCCTGTTACCTGCCAAGTGAACCTGGTCCAGGCTTCCGGGCTGTTGTGATTTGACAGTAACAGATGGGAAATAGTGTCATTGATTTTAGTGGAAGCAGGAAAAGTTCACAAATAAATTTAAGGTGAGTTTTTATGACCCTATCTTGCACTTGTGGTGCCCCAGACTTAACTTTTTGGCACCAAGCCTGTTGGTTCGAAGTGCTGCTGGAACTTGGAAGCAATGGTTTTCCTGCTTTCTTGGTTTAACCACCAGAATGCACAAATTATTATAATTTATATCCATCCTTGATCTAAGACATAATTGATTCATAGTCAGCCTTTTTCTGCTTCCCATAACAGCCTGTAGAAAAAAAGAACATTTTGTCTCTTTAACCACACACAATTTATTTGGTGCCATAGTAGGTTTTGACACTGGATGATTGAGGGCATAATTTCAGAGACAATGGAGTTGTCTGGATTAAATAGTCCATTTTTAGGCGACATCCTCTTCTGAGTTGCTGATTAATTCTTTATCTCTCTGGGAACACTAAAACCAGCATCCCTGGGCCAGTGGAACTATAATCCATATTATAGTGACTCCTGCCAGCATAGCTGGAGGTTAACTTTATGTCGATGTTTCCATTAGACATTTCTAACCTAATTGTAAAGATTTTGTCTCAGTTGGGTTGAGAGTAGGGTTGAGAGTCTCATAGAAAAATAAATGGCTTTATTTTTATCTTTATGATAAATAGTTTAACTTGTGTTACAGGAATACATTTACAGAAGCAAAATACACTTGATCTTAGCCAAAAGGCCGAGAAGCGATACAGAAGCAAAATAAAGCAGAGTGTTTATATATTTGTGGGGGGATTTGTTTTAGTGTTTAAAATAGTTTGGTTTTTAACTCTCTTTTAAATGCATATTTCAGTGGTGGGAAAACCAGAACCTCTCCCTTCCCCCTTTCTCCCCAGGTTACAAAAGTGTTTGCTGTACAGAGAGCTCTTAAGCCTTTCTAGGTCTTGGTTTTCTCATTTTTATCATCCCTAAAATGGGATTACCTTGCATCCCTAAAGTTCTGTGACTCTCCAAAAGTTTGAGAAATGTAGGAATTCTGGAGCCAGTGCTGTAATATTAGAGCAGTGCTATGGGGTTTATAAGGGCTTGATTTACATATTTTATCCCTAATCCTTTATTTGAGTAAACCAAGGCCTAGGAAGTTAAATTAGACCTGTATCTATAAATAGTGGAGCTGAACTTGAACCAAAGTCTTCTGATTCTCCCTAGTCTCTTTTCTGTTTATTCAAACCTGCCAAAAAGACTAATATGTGGCAATTTCTCACAATACATTTTTAGGGTTATATATGAGTTATTTTGATTTCAGAACCTCAGGGTTAACATCTATGCTTTGATGTCAGGGATTAAAAACAGTTCACTAATAATGGTAATAAAACTTTCTCCTCAAGAGAGTTTCAGAAAGTCACATGCTTCAAACTAATCATTTGTTTATTTTCAACTTCTTTTTTATTAAGTAGGCTTCAGGGTGTAATGTGATTTATAATCCGGACTAGTAACTCAGACAGCGTTCTTAAAGAAATCACTTTTCAAATCTGTACCTCTTTTTAAAAATAAAAAATGAACATATCATTTGCCTTTGATCTTGGTATCTCTCAGCCTGATTGCAAAGCCTGGATGAATATTCCTTTTTTTGGTGTCATCATTCTTGAGCTGTTTCTACTGATGGCTGGATAAGTATAATTTTGCAGCACTTTCCATGCTAAATAAATCCTTCCCTTATGCTGTTGGGTTGGTGGTAAAGGGGTAGAAGGTTGCAGGTGACCCATTTTTGCTGTGTCTCTTAATGTTTGTGCTCTGTCCTGCTTGCCTAGTTAGCGGCATTCACTGCAGCTTGACACGCATCTGGAGACTAGTATGGATTTTCTTTAACAGGTTCTAAAATGAAATTGTGTGGTAAGCTGTAGGCTCTTTTATGTGTGAGGAGCTTGTCCATCTTCAGCTTTTTAAACTTATTCTCAGAGGAATGTCTTTTCAAAATATTGAGCAATGGGGTTTAAACCTCAAGAAGAAGATGTGTCAGTGCTCATTGGCTGGGAAGGAGGTGTAGTACATCTGAAATTGCTACCATTTCCATGAGTGAGAGGAGAGGAGAACATTATGAAGCATTATTTGCTAGAGAAGTTGGGAGACTTTGTACTAGGAAGGGACAAAAGCAGCAAAGGAGAAGAATGACTCTTGGTTTTTAATACTATTATAGGGAGCATGGATTTGGAATGATAGAGGACTTTGATGAAGAAGGCTTTCAGAGGACATTATCTTGTGGAGAGTGAAAGCGGTTGTCCTGGTTTGGTTTAGCTGTGTTGCTGATGGAACTTGACCTTCTAGGGTCGGTGTTGTCTTTAGGGTCCCCTGCAGGTGGGTGTGACCAAGGAGAATGTTCTAGAAAGAAGAGTTCCACAGACAGGAATATCGAGGACAAAAGTGTTGCAGAGGGATGACTTGGTTCCTGGATTTTAGCACAGATTTTGCCGCTAGCATGAGGGAATTTATTAGTGAAAACCTTCCAGTGGTAGAGGTAGACAGATGTGAACCCAGTATGTTCAGTCCACATAGCCCAGAGCCACAGTGACTCAACCTCTTTCCTGCCCCACCTCAGCACACCTAGGGTTACCTGCCAGTCACGAATAGTGGCTTATTACCTCTTTGGGTAGGTAGAGAGTGGGGAAGTCTATAAGAAGTACTCGGCTGTGACCTTTTCATGCATGTATACTCATGCAAAAATGGGATCCTCTGTTGCATGAGCTTTTGAAGAAATATGAAAAAGATCATACGTGTATGGCTGCTGGTATTATAGCTCTCAAGCCTCACATCCAGAATTGGCCTTTTTGATGTTAGTTCCAATTTGGGAAAGCCCTGGAGGGAACCCGTGTTGGCTTGATGCCAGCCAAAGGAGAGTTACGGTTAGACCCATAAAATGGGGCTTTGGGGAGACAGAGTATCCCACAAAGAAGAGGGTTATCGTTAATGGAAGAGGGAGGGAGCTGGATCAACAAAAGAACTAGCCAGGGCAGTATACATTTCCACAAGTGGTATTGCTGATCATAACAACATACCAAAGGATATGAACGTTCTTAATGTTGTTGTGATGTACACCCCTGTAGTCTTGAGGGCAGTGGACTTGTCCACATTCTGTGGGACTCTGAATTGCTATGTACACAGGCATAAGGGGGTATTGAATTACTGCTAAAAACATAAGAGTTGGTCATTATTCCCGTGTAACCCATTACATTCCCCTCTCTCTGCCATGCTTTGTTCTAAATTACTTGGGATAAGTAACATTAATTATTTATGTTTATTGAGTGCCGGCTGACTCTGAACTACATGTTTGAATTTAAAAAGTCTGTGGATGAAACAGTTTGGTTCTTTCTTCCTCTGTTGTCCTACATATATAGAATACTATGGGCAGGGATTTTCACCATACAACAGCATTCTGTGTTCCGGTCCTCCTTGCTTCTTGTGGCCTAACAACTGTTTATTTGCTTGGGATTCAGAAATGGGGGCCGGGTTCCCTGTGTCTAGGCTCACTGGTGCCGTGGTGGTTACATGATTCATTGAGGGCCATTGGCAATAGTTTACAACATCATAACCATCCTTGGTATCTATGGAAGATTGGTTCCAGGATTCCCATGGATACCAAAATCCTTAAATGCTTAAGTCCCTTATTAAAAATTGTGTATTACTTTGGGAGGCCGAGATGGGCGGATCATGAGGTCAGGAGATCGAGACCATCCTGGCTAACACGGTGAAACCCCATCTCTACTAAAAAATACAAAAAACTAGCCGGGCAAAGTGGCAGGCGCCTATAGTCCCAGCTACTCGGGAGGCTGAGGCAGGAGAGTGGCGTAAACCCAGGAGGCGGAGCTTGCAGTGAGCTGAGATCCGGCCACTGCACTCCAGCCTGGGCGACAGAGCAAGACTGTCTCAAAAAAAAAAAAAAAATTTGTGTATTATTTGTATATAGCTTATGCATACCCTCATATATATATATATATATTTGTAATTTTATTATTATTAGTTTTGAGACAGAGTCTCTGTCACCTAGGCTGGAGCACAGTGGTGCAATCTCGGCTACTGAAAACTCTGCCTCCCAGGTTCAAGTGATTCTTCTGCCTCAGCCTCCCGAGTAGCTGGGATTACAGGTATGTGCCACCACGCCTGGCTAATTTTTGTGTTTTTAGTAAAGATGGGGTTTCACCATGTTGGCCGGACTGGTCTTGAACTCCTGACCTCAGGTGATCCACCTGCCTCGGCCTCCCAAAGTGCTGGGATTACAGGCTTCAGCCACCTTGCCCGGCCTCCTTTTATTTTATTTTATTTTGAGACAGGGTTTCCATTTGTCACCAAGGCTGGACTGCACTGGTGCTATCATGGCTCACTGCAGCCTCAACCTCCTGGGCTCAAGTAGTCCTTCCACCTCAGCCTCCTGAGTAGCTGGGACTACAGGCGTGCACCAACACACCCGGCTAATTTTTGTATTTTTTTTTTTTGTAGAGACAGGGTCTCACTATGAGACCAGCCCAGGCTGGTCTCAAACTCTTGGTTCAAGTGATCCTCCTGCCTTGTCCTCTCAAAGTGCTGGGATTACAGGCATGAGCCAACCCCCCAGTCCTCTTTCATACTTTAAGTCATCTCTAGATTACTTACAATACCTAATACAATGTAAATGCGAATAGTTGTTATTCTATATTGTTTTAAAATTTATATTACTTTTTATTGTATTTATTGTATTGTTATCTTTTTTTCTAGTGATCAGTTACTAGAATATTTTTTGAATATTTTCTAACCTAGGTTGGCTGAATTTGTGGCCACGGGACCTGAGGATATAGAAGGTTGGGTGTGGAGCGGGTGACTATGCTTACTACTATAATCCTGCTTTTGATTAGTTTTCCACTTGCCATGTACTTAAGGGTAAGGTGGATGTGTCCCCTGCCCCAGGGAGTGAATTTTGATTAAGCCAAGTCAATTTTAGTAATGCCATACCTTTTGCCAGTGACTTGTTAATGAATGTGTATATGACACCTGTTAGGTCCTGGCATATTTGAAGCATAAGGTTGTGAGCACAAGAGAACAAGTAGCACCAAGTGTAGAGTAAAGGTGCCTAAGACCACAATTACTTTTTTTTTTTTTTTTTTTTGTCAGTGTTGGGAGTGTAGGAGGAGGGCGGGTAGAGACAGGGTCTCACCATGTTGCCCAGGCTCATCTCATATTCCTGGCCTCAAGCAGTCTTTCCACCTCAGTTTCCAAAAGTGCTGGGTTACAGCGTGAACCACCATCCCCAGCCCACAGTGACTTATTTTAGCTGCCGAATTAGCCAGCCCTAGAACCACTGTGACTCAGAACTTCTGTGAGAAAAAACATTTTTCATTATGTTCCTGTTTTTTTTTTTTTAAGCTAGGGTCTCACTCTGTCACCCAGGCTGGACTGCAGTGGCATGATCATGGCTCACTGTAGCTTCTGCCTCCTGGGCTCAAGTGATCCTCCCACCTCAGCCTTCCGAGTAGCTGGGACTACAGGTGTACACCACCGCACCTGGCTAATTTTTGTATTTTTTGTAGAGATGGGGTTTCCCCATGTTGCCCAGGATGGTCTCAAACTCCTGGGCTCAAGCGATCCTCCCACCTTGGCTTCCCAAAGTGCTGGGATTACAGGTGTGAGAGCCACTGTGCCCAGCCTCATTCTTGTTTAAGATCAGTAGTCTCCAAAGTGGAGTGTGCTGGATCATCCAATATGGGAGGGAAGAAAATATTCAAGAATGTTAGAAAAAATTAAGCTGTTAAAATATTTAATGTATGAGTTGACACTGGTTGGTATATCTGATAGTCTCTTGTCAACTTACATTATATGAGGTTGCCTGAGGGAAGACTGGGCCTTTTACAACCTAGTGGAATTGACAGTGGTACCCTCATTCTTATTCTTGCCTTTGGTGAACTCTAGCCATCTAAATACATTTATGGCTAGATTATCTAGTTTTAACTAAACTGACTGCCACAAAATGGGCGAGTAGTTTAAAAAGATTTCTTGCGAAGAAAGTGTAATGATAATGATATACGTATAAAGGAACAAGAAAATGTTCTTGGCCGGGCGCGGTGGCTCAAGCCTGTAATCCCAGCACTTTGGGAGGCCGAGACGGGCGGATCACGAGGTCAGGAGATCAAGACCATCCTGGCTAACACAGTGAAACCCCGTCTCTACTAAAAATACAAAAACAAAATCTAGCCGGGCGAGGTGGCGGGCGCCTGTAGTCGCAGCTACTCGGGAGGCTGAGGCAGGAGAATGGCGTGAACCCGGGAGGCGGAGCTTGCAGTGAGCTGAGATCCGGCCACTGCACTCCAGCCCGGGCGACAGAGCGAGACTCCGTTTCAAAAAAAAAAAAAAAAAAGAAAGAAAATGTTCTTATGAGTTTAGAACATGACTTTTAAAACAAATTTGACAAGAAGGTGGCTCAAAAATAATGTATGGGCTGAGCGCCGTGGCTCATGCCTGTAATACCAGCACTTTGGGAGGCCAAGGTGGGCAGATCACCTGAGGTCAGGAGTTTAAGACCAGCCTGGCTAACATGGTGAAACTCTGTCTCTACTAAAAATACAAAAATTAGCCAGGTGTGGTGGTGTACGCCTGTAATCCCAGCTCCTCGGAAGACTGAGGCAGGAGAATCACTGGAACCCGAGAGGTGGAGATTGCCGTGAGCCAAGATTATGCCAGTGAATTCTAGCCTGGGCGGCAGAATGAGACTGTCTTGAAAAACAACAACAAAAAGTTATGTTTGAATTTGTATTATTAATCAAAATGAACTTAAAAATACTGTTGGACTCCCATCCTTTAAAAAGTTTTAAATGTTGTATAATGTATATACTACATTCATGTGTGTGTATACATACCATTCACAACTACTGTTTTAATTACACATAAATTATATACAATTTATAATGTTAGTATATATGTTATAAATTTTTTCCCCTGAAATTCCTGAGCTTCAATACCTTTTTAAAATTTTTTATTTTTTATATTTTTAGAAGTGAGTCTTGCTCTGTTGCCCAAGCTGGAGTGCAGTGGTGTGATGATAGTTCACTGCAGCCTCCAACTCCTGGGCTCGAGCAGTCCTGTCACCTCAGACTCCCAAGTATCTGGGACTACAGGTGTGCGCCATCACACCTGGCTTAATTAAAAAAAAATTTTTTTTGAGATGGAAACTTGCTCTGTCGCCGAGGTTGGAGTGCAGTGGCGCCGTCTTGGCTCACTGTAGCCTCTGCCTCCTGGGTTCAAGTGATTCTCCTGCCTCAGCCTCCTGAATAGCTGGGATTGATTACAGGTGTGCACCACCACACCTGGCTAATTTTTGTATTTTTAGTAGACACGGGGTTTCACCATGTTGGCGAGGCTGGTCTCAAACTCCTGAGCTCAAGTGATCTGCCTACCTCGGCCTCCCAAAGTACTGGGATTATAGGTGTGAGCCACCGTGCCTGGCTAATTTTTTTTTTTTTTTTACCTGATAGTCCTGCGTGATCAAAAAAAGCTTTGAGATCACAGTTTAAGTCACTTAGAGTTAGGTGTTTTTTGTTACTTGCAGCTGAAAGCACCATACCTGATGTAAGGACAGATAAGAGTAGTAGCTGTCCCTGTTTTATTCTTAGCTTTCAAGAATCTCTGTGATCTCGTCCCTAACTTCTTTCCAGGCCCAGCTGTTCTCTCCTTATCTCTGCTAATACCACTGAGCTCCTGCCCATCCCTGACTATCATACTTTGTTTCAATTTTGCCTCTTCCCTCACCCTACCACCACCACTGAAATTTTGACTTTGAAGGGCTAGCTTAAATAAATATTGCTTTCTTATGAACATTTTTTCTGATTTACCCCTGCTTCCACATTTCAGTTTTTCTTTCCTTTTAGTCTCCCTAGTATGTTGTACATTCATTATAATGTCTTTCTCTGTTTGCTTTTTATTATTAAGTTTTTCACCTGTTGGCTTTGCAGATGGGTTGTAGGCTTCTTAATGGTAGGGGATCCTGTCTTACCTTCGTCATTTAAAAAAGAAAAAAATCTGTTTCTCCTTTGGGAGAAAGGGAGAGAGAGAATCCACAGTTGTTAAACATCACTCTGGACTTGTTACTCTGGGGTGGGTCTTGCCTCCAGCCTTCTGGCAGCCTTAGGAAGGCAGGGAGCTCCATGTACATGAAAGGACATTGAAGGCAGGGAGCTGACAGAACCAAGACAGCAGGACCCAGGATTCAGACCTGGAAAATTTTTATTTCCTGGCTAGTTTGTGTGCCCTCATGCATGTTATTTACAGTGGCATGTTCTTTCATATGGGAACACTGACATAGATGAAATGGGAGGTTCCATAGGATGATAATGCAAAAACATTAAGGACAATCCTAGCAGATGCAGTGAGTTCAAAGGGGAGTCCTTGTGGAGTAACAGGAAAGGCCTGGTGGATGAGATGTATGAAGATCTGAATGCCTGCAGATAGTGACCTGTCTGCAAGTACCACAAAGCAAAATCATGGGAGATAACTCCCCAGGGTAGGGTCTGGCCTGAGCATCTCCGTTGGGAGACGGGAGGTGATGGGCTCTGTAGTGCTTAGCTGAATAGAGTTATCTATGTCATTATTCCCTCTATGCAAAGATAGTTGAGAGTTGACAAGTTGTAGGCTTTCAAGTTGAGCTATGTTAGATACATGCTCCCCTGATGGAAGACAGACGTGTCTCCAGGGTTTTGAGGGTCAAATGACAGAATGTATATAAAGGGTTTTGAACATTACAAATTGCTTCCTTAGAGGCAAGGGAACATCAAAGTTGGTTGTTTTCTTGTATCAGAGACTTCTAGCTCAGATTTCTTTCTTGGCCATTTTTAAATGCGTTTCCAATGAGTTTTTAAGTGTTGGGGTTCTTAAATGGAATATGATATAATTTTTTTCAGATGAATTGCAGATATTACTTAAAATCTTGCTATGAAACTTTCACCCGTGGAGTAAGTAGAATTCATGATTAAGGTGAATCTCTTTTGGGATCCAGTTCAGTTTTTCCAAAGGATCTGTTTATAAGAATAGGACCACTTAGCTGAGTGTAGTTGCTGATGCCTGTAATTCTTGTACTTTGGGAGGCTGAGGTAGGAGGATCTCTTGAGCCAAGGAATTTCAGACCAGCCTGGGCAACATAGAAAGTCTCTGTCTCTACAAAAAATTTTTTAAAAAATTAGCCAGGCATGGTGGTATGGTGCCTGTGGTCTCAGCTACTTGGGAGACTGAGGTGGGAGGGTTGCTTGAGCCTGGGAGGTTGAGGCTGCAGTAAGCTATGATCACACTACTGCACTCTAGCCTTGGCGACAGAGCAAGGCCTTATCTCAATGAATAAATAAGTAAATAAATAAATAAATAAATAAATAAATAAATATTTTTAAAAAAACCGTTTTCATAAAGATGGGAATCTGTGGAGCTTTGATTTCTGGTCCTGGAAACCCTAAGTACCAACTGAAAGACACAAAGAGCTTTGATTTCAAGGTTTTTTTTGTTGTTGTTGTTCTTGGCTACTATAAATCCAGTAATTTATTTTCATGAGTCTTTGGAAAGGGTTAGGGAAAGCTTTGAAATATCTTAAGGTGGTTTTGAAAGTAAAAAGTAGGTATGGTTTGACAATTTGAAATTTGTTTCATTGTAGATTTCCAAGGCAATGGGTTTGAATAAATTAAAGTTAATTCCATTTCAAGGAACTTTTGCAGTGGGATTTCATATTGTAGAAAGAGTCTGACTTATAAATCAAAACATGTTAAAGAGTAAACATATTTATAGATGCAAAAGACATCAAAACAGTGAGTGGCTCCTAAATTGCAAATAGATGCAATTGTGAAATTCTTATTCGGGGGTTGTTGAATCATGCACGTAGCTTAAGAGAGCCTTATTTTTCTTAGGATTTATTTAAGTAAAGCAAGAATTCCCAAAATGGATTCTGGGGGAAACTGAGTCTTAGGACGTTAACAGGTGTTATGCGGGGAAAAAAGTTCTGTGGTCAAATAAGTGGGAAAATCTGGGTTAACCAAAGTAAACCAGGTATTTTTATTTTTTAACTACAGGACTTTTGAGCACCCTTAGATCTAGTGTTCATTATAAATATCCTGGAAGGGAAATAGAGTAATCAGTATTTTCCAAGCACGTTGAATTGTAGAAACTTTTTTTTCCCCCCAGAACATCTTTTGCCCAGAGAACAATGTTTGTTGGGTTATCTAATTTGTCGAAATACTTAAAAATCAAATCTCAGACATCATGTACTTTTGCCTAACTTTGCTATGCATTTCTAACGCAGGACTTAAAAAAATCACCACCCCGTTATCACTTTTAATACAATTAACAATAACTTAAAAATATTATCTAATTTGGGCCAGGCGCAGTGGCTCACATCTGTAATCTCAGCACTTTGGGAGGCCGAGGCGGGCGGATCACGAGGTCGGGAGATCGAGACCATCCTGGCTAACATGGTGAAACCCCGTCTCTACTAAAAAAAAATACAAAAATTAGCCGGGCGTGGTGGCGGGTGCCTGTAGTCCCAGCTACTCGGGAGGCCGAGGCAGGAGAATGGTGTGAACCCGGGAGGCGGAGCTTGCGGTGAGCCGAGATCTCGCCGCTGTACTCCAGCCTGGGCGACAGAGCGAGACTCCGTCTCAAAAAAAAAAAAAAAAAATTATCTAATTCTCCCTTAAATAGCATTTGTCACCATTTTTGTTTTTTTGGAACCAAGATTAAATCAAGGTTCACGTATTGCACTGTGAGCTGTTATTGTTGTCTCTTTCGTCTTTTTAAATGTAGAAAAATAATATCTTATTACCTCCGTCCCTCCCATTCCTTTTAGAAGAGAACCTGCAGGTTGTCCCATATTCTGAATTTGTTTCCTGTGGCGGTGTTTACCTTGTCCCATTGTTTCCAGTATTTCCTATAAACAGGAGGCCAGGTCTAAAAGCAAGATTAGAGTCAAGTAAAATATTTTTTGCAAAAATAGGTCCTAGACTAGGATTCCCCTCTGCACTCCCGACCCCCTCCATGATTGAGAACAGGCATTTAAGTTTAGCAATTCAGAGCAGCATGGTGAGTCAGACACTCCTGTAATCCTGTCACTTTGGGAGGTGGAGGTGGAGGCGGGAGGATTGTTTGAACTCAGGAGTTTGGGACCCTGGGCAACACAGTGAGACCTTATCTCTACTGAAAGTGGGAAAAAAAAAATCATCTGGGTATGGTGGTTCCAGCCTGTATGTAATCCTAGTCACTAGGGAACTTGAGGCGGGAGGATTGCTTGAGCCTGGGAGATGATTAAAGCGCTGCAAGCTATGATTGAACCACTGCACTCCAGCCTGGGTGACAGAGTGAGACCCTACCTTTAAAAAGTTTAGCAATGAATAGCATGTATATATATAAAGAAGTAACAGCTTAGAGTTTAAAAGTTAGTGTTGTTAGTATATCAATGGGATGCAAGTTGAATTGATTCCAGGTGTGTTTGGAAAGGTATTCTGAATAGTTGGCGTGGTTAAATGGATATGTTTTCAGTATATCTTGAGACTATAAACCATGTGTCTCTTGGGTAACGTGGCTTGGGTGTTAAACGTTTTTGGTGGTTGAATTTTATTCAGAATGACAAGTGTCTGAGTTGTGATGGTAAAATACTACTCTATAGTCACTTATTTTTAAAGCACATTTAGGAATGTGCATTCTTTCTGCCTCTGCTCAATACATTTTTAACAGAATATTTTTCTGGTAAATGCTTATGCTAATCTAAAATACAGCCATAAATTCAAGGACACCCTCAGGGTGATAATTTTCTATGTACATTGTCTTAGAAACCCAGACATGTAAATAAAAGTTCCTATCATAGGTAACTTTGCTAACTTAATTTGCTATTTACATTTTTTTCCCCCCTTGATATCCTTCCAAGTGCTAGTTGTATGTCTGGGAAAAGTTAAAGGATTTTGTGAATCTTAATGAAGAATAACTTAGTGTATGTAAAGAAGCTTTGCATGATGAATGGTAGCTGTCATAAGGTGCTCCCAGCATGTTCTTATATTTAATCCTTTAACCAGCAGGGACACTGTTTTCTGCATTAAAATTTGCCTGTTGTGAATAATATGGTGACTTGAACAGAGTAAATACTTTGTAACTATAGTTAGTCCATTAAAAATATACATATACAATCCCTTTTTCTTCCCTCTTTAAAAGAACACAAACATATAGGATATGGTAAAAAGAATGATCTTTGAAGCCAGATAAACTTTGGTTTTGTGTTTGGCTCTGTCTGTTTACTTGACCTGCTTCAATGTCTGTAGAATGGGGACAGTAATCCTGTTTCATAGAGTTTATGCCAAGGCCAAAGGCGAAGCCCTATATGAAAGGCTGAGCACTGTGCCTGGATCAGAGGTACCAAAACCAGCTCATCTTCCACCTTCTCCTCCTCTTACCATACTTTATTTTATTTTATTTGTTTATTTAGTTTTTGAGACAGGGTTTTGCTCTGTTGCCTAGGCTGAAGTGCAGTGGCACAATCTTGGCTCGCTGTAGCTTCAACCTCCTGGGCTCAAATGATCCTCCTGCCTCAGCCTTCCCAAGAGCTGGGACCACAGGTGCACCATCATCTCTACATCAAAATATTTTTTTCTGTAGAGATGGGATCTGCTATGTTGCCCAGGCTGGTCTCGAATGTCTGGACTCAAGCAGTCTTCCTGCCTTGACCTCCCAAAGTGTGGGGAGTATAGGCTTGAGCCACCACATCCAGTCCTGACCGTATTTTATTTAACATTCTGGATCAGTTGTTAAATTTAATTTTTTAACTGTTCTGAGTGTTTTAAAAATTGTAAATTTTAAGGTACTTGTTACAGAAGTCCAGATAAGTTCTTGATTTCAAGATAATCTGTATGGGAGTTTGTTGCTTATATTAAAACAATTATATGCCTATATGAAATGTTTTGAACTAACAAGTAGGACAGTTTTAGATGGTGATTTATAGAGGAGAAGGAATAAGAGTCAAAAGTGGTATTTTATTATTGGCACAAAAATATTGCTAACAAACTATCTGGTTTTTATGAAAATCAGTATTTAAAAAATCAATTTTTTTACTAAGACTGTGAAAACATGTGACGCTCCTCAGACTTATGTAATGTTTTGCTTGAGTATGGTTTAGAACAATACACTTTATTTAGGTGGAGTAAGTCTGTTGTACTGTGCTCAAGTCATACATGCATATTCATTTATGAAATAAATACTACCAACAGGAGAGCAGGCTTTTCTAGAGAAGAGGGTGGTCAGTGCTTCCTTCAAGATCCTCACAACGGAGAAATGGGGATTCTCCTTATTGCCTTTGTGCCTATTAAAGATGCACGCGAAGGTGGAATTAATATATCCTAAGTTTTGAACAGAAGTGAAGGAACAGTTTGAAGAATGCCTAGATATCTATGGGCCTTGCATTCTTGCCATTTATTGGTAAACCAAAAAGTGTTGTCTTCTATCATCAGCTGTTTCCAAGTCTTAGGCCATTTGGCTTTGAATCTAGCTTGGACAAGAAAAGATCTCAGCTGGGCAAGGACTCACACTGCTCCTTCCCAGATAGTACCTGTTCCTGAGAATGAACTTGATTCCCTACAGACTTTCAAGTCAAGTGGTACTTGAGCTTTTTACACTTCTACCATTACAAAGTTTTGTTTATCTCTTCCTTTCTGAAATGTTTTGCTTCAGCGAAAAAGGACCCCTTTAACTGTCCCAACTCTACATACCAAAAGCTAAGCCAGGAGGAATCAAAGGGTGTTAGTTCCCCCTACCATCATGGAAAAAGAGATGCCATTTCTAGGACAGTGATTGAGACCTAAGCCAGTGGAAAATGTAAAGAGACTTTACCTTCTTCACAGGGCTTTCTTGCTTCCTTCATAAGAGTAGTGTTAGCCAACTCAACAAATAGAATTTCCTTATGAGTTTTTTAAAGATAAAAAGTTACCATGAAGGTGGTAACTATTTGACAAATTAGAAACTGTTTTCATTTGTCAACGGGTGGTGGAGGTCTTGTATTAATTTTTCCAACAAATATTTCTTGAGAGCTGGTCATTGTGTCCTTCAGAGTTTGAGGCACAGTGCTGTGTCTCAGTCTGAGGAGACAAGTGCACACACAGTATCACTGCAAGGTGTTAGGGAGTGCGGAAAGAGGAGGAGTAGGGGGAGGATGAGGAGCTGACAGTGGCTGGGGAAAACTTCAGGGAGGAGGGGGAGGAGGTGAAGGAGGCCTAGGACTTTGCCAGGTGGGAAAGAGGGTGAGAGGCTCTCTAGAGAAAAGGAGCACAAGAAGCAGAGGCTGGGTAGCATGAAAATACAAGTCGTGTTTGGGGTGTTGTTACTAGAACAGACGGTACTTTGCATTTGGGTACAGTGGCAGGGAGAAGAGAGCCAGATTGCAAAGGCCTTGCATGCCAGGCTAAGAAGCGTGGACTTGATCCTGTAAGCAAGTGATAGCTGTCAAAGGTTTTTCAGCAGGGAGATGATGTAATCAGATCTGTGTGTTGGAGAAAAGCTTTGGCAGCGGTGGTGTGGAAGAGAGACTGGCGTGGGGACAGATGGGCTGCAGAGCTCTCTCTTAGGAGGCTTTTGAAGTAGGTCAGGTGAGAGATGATGTTTGAGGTCTGAGTTAGTGGGAGGAAGAGAAGTAATGCCAGTTGAATACCTTTGAGTGTGCACTTAAGGTGAAGTGCACACAACAAACTCCCTTACATTAGCTCATGTAATCTTCACAGAAAAACTTTTCATAGGATGCTGTTTTCATCCTCATTTTGCAGAAAAGGAAACAGACTCAAAGTAACCTAGTTCAGCCAGGATTGAACTTGGGTTTACTGTCCTGTGCCCACCACAGTTTTTAGAACAAGATGTCAAAGAACAAAATCTGAAGAAATGAAGCTTTAGAGATTTAATTATCATTTTTTAGGGGTTAATGAACTAGGCAGCACCCAGACTGCAAAATAGATGGGCACTCTGCAGGGATGACTGAACAGCGGGTTCTGTAAGGCAGCTTGAGCCGGAGCACAGAGATAGCACAGCGCCAAAGGTGGGCTGGCTAACCTCAGGTTCTTACTTCAGGTTACTTTCCTTGTGTGGGTTAAAGCAAAGGGGATTTCCTTATTTTTGCCAGCTCTAGTTGACTGGGCCCCTCTTTTTTTCCCCTTTTCTTGCAAGACAGAAAAGACACAGCCTTGCTCTGTCACACAGGCTGGAGTGCAGTGGCATGATCTCTGCTCATTGTAACCTCCACCTCCCAGGTTCAAGCAATTCTCCTGCCTCAGCCTCCCAAGTAGCTGGGATAATAGGCACGTGCCACCACGCTTGGCTAATTTTTGTATTTTTAGTAGAGACTGGGTTTCACCATGTGGCCAGGCTGGTCTTGAACTCCTGACCTTGTGATCTGCCTGCCTTGGCCTCCCAAAGTGCTGCGATTATAGGCATGAGCCAGTGCATCCAGCTGACTGGGCCCCCTTTGGATTGGTTGTCATGAATCTCGTGCTTTTTGAAAACTGTCCTGTTTGGAGATTTGACTATCATTTCTCTCGTTTGCTTGGAGGGTCAGATCTTGTAAGTAAACAGCTCAGGTTTTGGTTTGGTGATGTGGAAGCTTTGCATGAATGACTTCATTTGGGTTGATCTGTTGGATCCTAGTGCAGGAGGTCACTCCAAATCAGTGGCTCCCTATCCATTTTACTTAACAAGAGGGAATGAGAACATGAAGAAGGAGTGCGCATGGTGTATGATTTTTGGACTGGGATGAAATGGAAGCTTCTTCCAGGTTAGAAAAGGAATACTTAGCAGCTTACTGAAGGTAGAGTTTCCAGGTGTGGCAACAAGGTATGGATGATGAACGATACTGTAACAGCACTCTCTCAGGAGGGGAGGGGCAGAGTTTGGGGGCCATCTGGGATACCCAGTTGGAAATGCCCAGTCAGTGGTTGGAAATTTGGCATTCCTGTAGAAACTCCTTTAAGCTAATGATATACCTCTTGGTAGGCATGGACTTAGAATTTGTAGGGGCACTTAAGTCGGAATGCAGATTTCCAGGCCCTGCCCCCAGGAGGTGCTTCAGTAGGCCTTTGGTGGGGTTTGGGGATCTGTACTTGTGTCAAGCTCCTGGGTTAAGAGAGAGAGAGAGAGACAGGTTCTCACTTTTGAGAAATGTTTGGCTTTCCCAATGGCCTAGGCTGTCTTGTAATTTCACTTCCTTTAGGGAGCTTTTGATAACTCCTCAAAGAATAGGATGTTGATCTCTGGTAAAAAGCAACATCTGAGAAAATTGCTTGTTTTTAGGAATCTGTGTACATTCATATTTAATTCTGCCAAGGATGCTTTTTAGTTTTTTGGATTAACACTCAAAAATAACAAGTCCTCAAAATTAGGTTTGTTCTTTTGTCTTAAGTGGACCTTTGGCAAGAGATTTCTGGTGAAGCTTGATTCTGAGTACTTTTCTCATGTATTAAAAAGAGGCTGGAGGAGGGAACCTGGGACGTGGAGAGTGAGGAGTGATAGCCTGAGGTTCTTGGTTTGCCTAGGAATGGCCTAGGTTGTTACTGATTAAGAAGTCACTGGCCAACATGGGGAAACCCTGTCTCTACTTTAAAAAAAAAAAAATGCAAATAATAGCCAGGCATTGTCGTGGGTGCCTGTGATACTAGTAACTCAGGAGGCTGAGGCAGGAGAATTGCTTGAACCCAAGAGGTAGAGGTTGCAGTGAGCCGAGATTGCACCACTGCCCTCCAGCCTCAGTGACAGAGCAACACTCCGTCTCCAAAAAAAGAAGTCACTGAAGGCTGGGTACGGTGGCTCATGCCTGTGATCCCGGCAGTTTGGGAGGCTGAGGTGGGTGGATCGCTTGAGCTCCCAGCCTGGGCGACATGGCAAAACCCCGTCTCTACAAAAAATACAAAAGTTAGCTGGCTGTGGTGGCACACACCTGTAGTTCCAGCTACTTAGGAGGCTGGGGTAGGAGCATTGCTTGAGCCCAGGAGGTCAAGGCTACAGTGAGCTATGATAACGCCACTTCACTCCAGCCTGTGCAACAGAGCGAGACCCTGTCTCAAAAAAAAAAAAAAAAAAAAAAAGAAGTCACTGAAAAGTACTCAATTCCTTGAAATCTGGGTTGTGAACCCAATCACTCATTCATTATTAGACTATTTGCTTATAATTAGTCCTAACCAGCCTAGCTTCCCCTTCCCCTCTGTCATGCATGTCTTTTTCTCAGGAGTAGAAGCTTTGAAGCCAGACAGACTGGGATAAGTTCCCAGTTTAGTCCCTTTACCCCACTGTGACCCTGGACAGGTTACACAGCCTCTCTGAGCTGTTTTCTGTGAATTTGGAATGTGGGAAGGTAGTTTTGGGAATGGAGTGGATAAAGTCAGAACATCTGGACTTGAGCTAGTGCCACTCTGAATCTTGGGTGGGAAGGTGAAGGCTGGGTGCCTGCCTGGTTCATTCAGCACACATTAAGTGCCTACTTATTCAGCTAGAGGGTGTATTTAGGGTTGACTGTGTGCATTGCTTTACATTACCTACCTTACTCTAATTTTCCTCGAGTTGGAGGGAATTTTTGTGTGGTTGTGGTTGATGGTTATCAAGAAAAAGTGGCCGGGTGTGGTGGCTCACAAGTATAATCCCAGCACTTTGGGAGGCTGAGGTAGGCAGATCACTTGAGGTCAGGAGTTCAAGACCAGCCTGGCCAACACGGCAAAACCCCATCTCTCCTAAAAAATACAAAAATTAGCCAGTCGTGGTGGTGGGCGCCTGTAATCCCAGCTACTCAGGAGTCTGAGGCCGGGAGAATTGCTTGAACCTGGGAGGTGGAGGTTGCAGTGAGCCGAGATCGGGCCACTGTATTCCAGCCTGAGTGACAGGCGAGACCCTGTCTCAAAAAAAAAAAAAAAAAGATAAAGTGTTTTCGTTTTGTTTTCAACTTGTGTGTCTTTTTTGTTGGTATCTTGTTACCCTTGGGATAATTTTTGCTTGTCTCTCCGAGTGAGCAAGGTTTGGGTTCATTAACTGCTTGCTGCTGATTAGTTCATTTTTCCGATGTGAGAGAGAGGAGCATCTTCCTTTGTTTTCCCCTCCACCTTTGCTAAATGCCGTTATTACTTCCTGTTGCAATGACAGGGCTTCCCAGCTCCCAGCTTCTTTTCCTTAGTCCCCATCCTGTTGGGGAGGACACAGGAGGAAGTCCGCTTGCTCACTGATTGGTTTGTTCAGGCACTTAACAGGAGCCAATTGAGCCCTCACTCTATGTCAGTCTCTGTGCTAAGTGCTAGTCTAATTCAGCCCTCTTGAAGGCCTTAAGAGGGAGCAGACATCTTTCTTCCTACCTCATGGGTTTTTGCAGGTGGGGCTCTGTACCTCCCCCCAGGTCTCATAGCAGTCTGACTGGACCCATGCTGCCTCAGGTCTCATGGCAGGCTGAGTGCACCCCTGCTGCCTCCTGCGGTGCTGCCCTCCCCACCCACTCCTTGTCCACTCTCACTATCAGCTTCCTAATAGGCATTTCCTGGGGCGACTATATCTGACCCAAATTGGTTATTTTGTAGATCCTTTAGGGGTCCTGGTCCAAAGGTCAATTTTAGTGAGTGGTATGGGGACTGTAGAGTTGCAGGGTGGGGAGAGAAATGTGGGCCATAGCTGACAGTGTTCACAGGGACAGCACATCAGGGGAAATAAGCCTCACTATTGCAGCTGCTGAGACTGCACGTCCTGTTCGTTTTGAATGGCCCCTCAAAGACCCCCCCTGAGGATGCTAAATGCAGATCTGTGGATACTGTTGGCAGAATTTGCCTGTTTATAATACTTTTCAGGGGGGCCCTGTGCAAGGTGGCTCATGCCTATAATTTCAGTACTTTGGGATCTCACCTGGCTCCACCATGATTTGGGAGCAGGCATTTAAGTTTAGCAGTTCAGGCCAGGCACGGTGGCTCACACACCTGTAGTCCCAGCACTGTAGGAGGCTGAGGTGGGAGGATTGCTTGAGCTCAGGAGTTTGAGAGCAGCCTGGCAACATAGTGAGATTTCATCTCTACTAAAAGTTAAAAAAAAAAAAAAATCAGCTGAACGTGGTGGCTCATGCCTGTAGTCCCAGCCACTTGGAAGGCTGAGGCGGGAGAATCGCTTGAGCCTGCAAGATCGAGGCTGCAGTGAGCTGTGATTGTGCCACTGCACTCCAGCTTGGGCAACAGAGCAAGACTCAGTCTCAAAAAAAAAAAAAAAGAACTTTTTTGTTTTCAGCCATTTTAGTCCTACATTTTAGATTACTTTTGACTGACTTTTTGGGAGACTGTCATGCCTTTAGATTATCCATAATAATTATGAAGATGTCAAGTCCCTTAGGACAACATATTTAACTTGGCTTTCAGCATCAAAACATGCATTGGAACAGCATAATGTAAAGATCAGTGATTCTGGAGTAAAATAGACTTGGTTTCAAATTCCAGCCATCCTCTAATGCCCTTGGATAAATTTCTTCATGGCCTTAGTTTCTTCATCTGTAAAATGGGAAATTTTTTTTTTTTCTTTTTAAGACAGAGTCTCACACTGTCACAGGGGCTAGAGTGCAGTGGCACAATCTTGGCTCACTGCAACCTCTGCCTCCCAGGTTCAAGCGATTCTCCTGCCTCAGCCTCCTGAGTAGCTAGGATTACAGGCCCCCACCACCACGCTTGGCTAATTTTTTGTATTTTTAGTAGAGATGGGGTTTCACTATGTTGGCAAGGCTGGTCTTGAACTCCTGACCTCGTGATCTGCCTCCCTCGGCCTCCCAAAGTGCTGGGATTACAGGCGTGAGCCACTGCGCCCGGCCACAATGGGGATCATTTTACACGGTGAGAAATGTTTGTACAGTACTTTTAGAGTAGCTCCTAGCACATAATAGATGTTCAGAAGTTCCCTCCTTGTTTGATCCAACAGGAACCAAATTGTATCAAACTGTAGACAGTTAAAAGGATGAATAACATGTGGTTTCTATCCTGGAGGAACTTAAAATCTAGTGGGCGAGGCTGACACAAGAATTTGTCCTGAGGAGGTTAAGTGCCAAGACCCAGGTTGAGGCTGGAGCAGAGCACGGGAGCATTTCCTCTGCCTGGAAGGTTGGGAGAGCCTTCTGGGAGGAGGTTATATCTAAGCTCTGTCTTGAGGGATTGAGTAAGAATTCACTTAAGCAAGCAAGGTGGGATGGGTTGTAGCCAAAGCAACAGCATGAGCAATGGGTGGAGTATTTAGGAGAACTATACACAGTCAGGGATTGGCTGGATGGAATAGTGTGAAGCAGGAATTCCTAGGAAATGAGTCTAGAGAGCCTGGTGAGTGTGAACTTGCTGGTGGGCCTTGTGTACCTTGCTGGAGAACTTAGGGTTAGGGGCTGGGTGCTGTGGCTCACACCTGTAATCCCAGCGCTTTGGGAGGCCAGGGTGGGCAGATTGCCTAAGCTCAGGAGTTCGAGAACAGCCGGGGCAACATGGCAAACCCTCTTCTCTACAAAAAATACAGAAACTATATGGACATAGTGGTGGGTGGCTCTAGTCCCAGCTAGTGAGGAGGCTGAAGTGGGAGGATTGCTTGAGCCCAGGAGGTGGAGGTTGTGGTGAGCCGAGATTGCGCCACTGCACTCCAACCTGGGTGACAGAGCCAGATCTTGAATCGAAAAAAAAAAAAAAAAAGGTAGAAAAACATCAGGGCTAGATATCAGAGGTAGTTTAGGGATTAAACTACACTGTTACTGATTAATAATACTTACATGTAAATTTCCTGTTTTGATAGGAAGATACAGAATTTGCTAGGAAAGAAAATAAAAATATGAGGAAAAATAATATATAAATAGTGTTAATAACATACTCATGCATTTTTACAGTGCACAGCCTGATGAAGTAAATTTTGGTACATCCATATGATAGGGTGATATGCAGATGTTAAAAGAATGAGGTAGGTTTATGTGTGCTCTTAAGGAAAATTTTCCAAGAATATTATTAAACAAAAAATATACATGCATAGAATATCTTTAGAAGTATATATAAGAGGCTGGGCATGGTGGCTCACGCCTGTAATCCCAGCACTTTGGCAGGACAAGGCAGGTGGATCACGAGGTTATCCTGGCTAACACGATGCGGTGAAACCCCATCTCTACTAAAAATGCGAAAATAAATTAGCTGGGTGTGGTGGTGGGTGCCTGTAGTCCCAGCTACTCGGGAGGCTGAGGCAGGAGAATGGTGTGAACCTGGGAGGCTTACAGTGAGCCAAGACCATGCCACTGCACTCCAGCCCGGGTGACAGCAAGACTCTGTCTCAAAAATAAATAAATAAATAAAAGAAAATATTGTAAAGAAATGACTAACACTATACATTTTCAGGTGAGCTGGAAACCAAGTGGCAGAACATAAAAATAATCTGTGCTACTGCAGTGTCATAGTATTATGCATAATGCTAGATTATTTCATGCTCTGACAATAACACCATTCATTCATGAGGGTTTTTAGAGTTTTCACCTTTCACATACGTTATTTCAGTCAAAATTAATCACTCCTCCATCTGTGCTCTCACATCAGTTAAAATATTTTAAGAATTATAAATGTTAAATGATGTTATGTAAAGTTTGGAAAGCGAGAGAAAAGAGTAATATACGTTTAGGCTGGGTGCGGTGGCTCATGCCTGTAATCCCAGCACTTTGGGAGGCTGACACAGGCAGATAGCTTGAACCCAGGAGTTTGAGACCAGCCTGGGCAATGCAGTGAGACCTCATCTCTAGAAAAAATACAAAAATTAGCTGGGCATGGTGGCATGCACCTGTAATCTCATCTACTCAGGAGGCAGAGGTGGGTGGATGGCTTGAGCCCAGGGAGGTAGAGGCTGCAGTGAGCTGTGCTCACACCACTGCACTCCATCCTGGGCAACAGATTGATACCCTGTCTCAAAAAAAAAAAAAAAAAAAGTGTTTAAATGCAGCAGCCATGATTTTATTGTCTTCCTTCTTTCCCTTCTCTTCTTTGCTTATGCCTTAAAAACATATAACTGTAGGCCGGGCGCGGTGGCTCAAGCCTGTAATCCCAGCACTTTGGAAGGCCGAGACGGGCGGATCACGAGGTCAGGAGATCGAGACCATCCTGGCTAACACGGTGAAACCCCGTCTCTACTAAAAAATACAAAAAAAAAAAAAAAAAAAAAAAAAAAAAACTAGCCGGGCGTGGTGGCGGGTGCCTGTAGTCCCAGCTACTTGGGAGGCTGAGGCAGGAGAATGGCGTGAACCCGGGAGGCGGAGCTTGCAGTGAGCTGAGATCCAGCCACTGCACTCCAGCCCGGGCGACAGAGCAAGACTCCATCTCAAAATAAATAAATTAAATAAATAAATAAATAAATAAATAAATAAATAAATAAATAACTGTAGCTAAGGTATACATGTACTTACAGGCTTTTCTGTGTAATGTATTTCTTTTTCTTTTTTTGAGAGTCTCGCTCTGTCTCCCACGCTGGAGTGCAGTGGTACGATCTTGGCTCAGTACAAGTTCCTCCTCTCGGGTTCACGCCATTTTCCTGTCTCAGCCTCTTGAGTAGCTGGGACTGCTGGCATCCGCCCCCACGCCCAGCTAATTTTTTTTTTTTTTTGGTTTTTTTAGTAGAGACCGGATTTTACCGCGTTAGTCAGGATGGTCTCTATCTCCTGACCTTGTGATCCGCCCGCCTTGGCTTCCCAAAGTGCTGGGATTACAGGCGTGAGCCACCGCTCCCAGCCTGTGTAATATATTTCATGCATTTCCCCAGGTGCTGTGTGGTTGTCCTCCTTAGCTTTTAAATAGCTGCTGTTTTGTGGAACATTGTGATTACTAAACTGTACTTCACTGGCATCTTTACTCTTGTATTCTCCATCAGAGCTGCGTTCATGCTCATCTCTTCCTAGACTCTTGGGGCTGGAATGACCTCTTGTCATTAGAATCAGGGCAGAGAGAAAATACTTAGCAAGTATGTCTGAAGGAATAGATGTGCCTTCTGAGCTTTATAACAGCATTTTAAGGTATAGGTAAACATGAGCAGTTTTCAGCCAAGGAAAGGAGTCCGACAGCCTTCCCAAAGTCACACAGCAGCTATGTGGAAGTGGGTGAACTGAAGCTTCAATTCAGTTCTCCTAACCCCAGCAAAGCACTTGGCATTGTTTTGTTGTTGTTGTTTTGTTTTGTTTGTTTTGGAGGCGGTATCTCGTTCTGTCAGGCAGGAGTGCAATGGTGTGATCGGCTTACTGCAGTCTTGACCTCCTAGGCTCAAGCAATTCTTCCACCTCAGCCTCCTGAGTTGCTGAGATTACAGAGGCATGCCACCACACCCGGCTAATTTTTGTATTTTTTGTAGAGACAGGGTTTTGCCATGTTGCCCAGGCTGGTTTTGCACTCCTGCTCTCAAGTGATCTGGCATGAAATACTGTGCCCGCCCTTATTTTTTATTATTTTTTAAGGCTAGTCAAGTGAAGCAGTGGGAAAGGGAAATCCTCTGTTCTTAAGAAATAAAACATGGGCATCGGCTTTCTCTCCCTTGAACTTTCAACTCTTAAATTTTCTTGTTAAATTTTTAAAAAGTTAATTTCTGAAGTCATCTTCTGGTTTGTCTGAAGAGAAGACATTACCTTTTGTCCTGAATTCTCTCCCTCGAACTCTCTCTCCCTCAAAGTTTCAACTCTTAAATTTTGTAGTTAAATTTTTAAAAAGTTAATTTCTGAAGTCATCTCCTGGTTTGTCTGAAGAGAAGACATTACCTTTTGTCCTGAATTGCTTTTATTCCATAACAAATAGTATTTCAATGCCTTCTGTATGAATGTATGTTCTGAGGTTTGGCAAATACCTACAGTGTGTATTTGACACTATCACTCTGGTCATTTAAAGAGTACTTAAAAATTTAAATCATTTTAATATGAAAAACCTTTCTCATGGTTTGAACCATGCACTAATGCACTAGTATCTCTAGTGCACTATACATATCTGATTTTCACTTTCCAGGGGGGATTTCTATCTCAGAGTAATGGAGATTATAACTATCAATGGATCCTAATCTTTTTTATTTTGTGGTTTCTGAATAATAGAATTGTTTTGCAATTCACTATAGAAGCAAGAATCTCTTTTGGGGTGAGAGGTGGTGCATAGGAGCAGAGGAGAAGGGATATGTAGGAATAGGGTGATATATTTTATTTTACTATTTTTTCTTTATAGTTTTTAGAGACAAGGTCTTGCACTGTTGTCCAGGCTGTAGTGCAGCAGTTCATAGTTCACTGCATCCTCCAACTCCGGGGGTGAAGCAATTTTCCTGCCTTAGCCTCCTGAGTAGCTAGGACTGTAAGCGAGTACCACCACACCCTGCTCATCTTTTATTTATTTTTTGTAGATATGGGATGTCTACTTGCCTAGGCTGGTCTACAGCCCTTAGGCGCAAGCCATCCTCCTCCCTTAGCTTCCACAAGTGCTGGGATTACAGATGTGAGCCACCATACCTACATAGAGTGATACATTTTAAGAGTACAGGGTAGATTAGTCCTCACTGAGAATGAAAAGAATCAAATCTAGGTGTTCCTGTCTCAATTTGAGATCTTCATGTTACCAAAAGTTGAGTTAGTTTTGATTTGCAACTTTTTAAAACTTTGTAATCAAGTTGATTTATTTTTTGATTGTGGGTATTGTAATACTATTTTGCCAAATCATAAATGGTTGCCTTTACTGCATTGGTATTTGAGAATATACTTTAGGTTTTAAAGTTGCAATCTTGGCATCATGTATGAATTATCTCACAAAATGACTACTGTTAGGAGAAAGAACTGATCTGATTTCTTCTTTTTAAACCAGTGATACTAACGGTGTATTTAAGCCTGTTTTGAGTTTGTTGAAACATTGGAAGCATCACTCCAAAGTGGAAACATGGAAGGCTTGGAGCTAGACAGAGCTGAGTGTGAATTTAAATTTTTGCCATTTCCAAACTAGCCATTTATGGGGCTGATCTTTGCCTTGTTTGTTGTGATGATTAAAGGAGATAATGGGTGTAAGATACCTATGCCTTGTCTAGTTAAGTGTTCAGCAAATACTAATTCTCCCCCAGCTGTTATAGTGAGATGGGGATTCCCTGTGTTTGTATAAGGTTGTCCCGTAGCTCTTTCTGTATTTACATATGTGATCTAGTCTTGAAGGTGGCTGGCTGGGGTGGGGGCGGGGGGGGGGGCTCAGTGTTGTGTGTTGAAAATTGCTAGAAACTGAGAGTTGGTTATTATATTGCCATTGAACTTTCTATGTAATAGATGGTTACCATGTGTTTGTGTTATTCTCTGGTAAAAGGCACTTTTTATACCAGTGGAGTGTAAATTCCTATGTGAAAATGTTCATCTTTGAAAACCCTGAGCTAGGCTCCTGTTATCAGCCACTTGAGCGTTATCTCGTTATCTGGCGCTAGAGGCTAACCAGATCCCATTAGGCAATCCTTCCCCTCCCTATAGCAGGTTGCCTGAGGGCGGGACTCTTGGAAACTTCAAACTGAGGCTCCACATTGCTGTCATTGCTTAAGATTTCTCCTGGGTTTTTATGGAACGGGATAATGAGAAACCTTCCAGGCAGAGGGGCAGTCTTATACCTCTCTCTATTCATTTTGCCTCCCTTCCTCCTCCCTGCCTCTATTTAAATCTTTCCTGTTCTTTAAACCCTATGTTTCTCAGGATGCTTTCCCCAGACAGCTCTTAATTCCACCCTTCTGTCTATATTAAACATATTAGCACTGACACCCACTGCCTTACCCACTGCCTTGACGTTTTTGATGCTCATCTCGGATTACGGCCGACCCGAGGGCATCTACCAGCCAGCCTGCTGTGCCCTGTGCATCTCTGGCCCGGCTCAGCCTTGGGTGCACTCTGCCTGGTTTACAGCAACTGATTCTGTTTCTTCTTTGTCAGATCCAACACTCTTTGTCTTGGAAGAATTCTTTGTAAGGTTTTCCACACAGCAGGCTTCTGTCCATTACTTTTAGAAAGAAACGAAAAAAGTAATTTAAAAATAACTTGGTGGCTGGATGTGGTGACTCCCACCTAAAATCCCAGTACTTGAGGAGGCCAGGGTGGGAGGACTGTTTGAGCCCAGGAGTTCGAGACCAGCCTGGGCAACATAGTAAGACCCAAGTCTGCAAAAAAATGCCAAAATTATTTGATAGCCGGGTGTGGTGGCATGTGCCTGTGGTCCCAGTTACTCGTGAGGCTGAGATGGAAGGATCACCTGAGCCTAGGAGGTTGAGGCTGCAGTGAGCCGAGATCTCATCACTGCACTCCAGCCTGGGTGACAGTGACAGCCTGTCTCAAAACAAAAGCGAAACTTGGTATATGTCTTCTTTAAGTGTTTTTCTTTTCACATACATATGTTAAATAAATGCCATACTTTTTGTTGTATAACTTGATATTTTTGTACACACACAGTGTATTGTAGCAATATGCATTCTTCTAGAAATGATTTCTAGTGATTGCATGTAATTCATTTTCCAGCCTGTAGGTGTAACATAATTTTTTCAACTATTTACTTATTACTGAATTTTAAATAACACTGCGGTGAACATTATTCTAGTTTTATTGAATGACTTCCAGCAATTGACTGTGTGAAATTAACTAAATATAGTAGTTTCTTTCAATATATTTGTGGAATATGTTCATCTTATTAGTATCTGAGTAATTTATACCATGGTCCAGAACTGAGCTAGGTGTCACGGGGACACGTAGACATAAGTATTATAGTACTAAGGATAAAACAATGTGTATACCAATAGGAAGGGATGTCAGCTTCTTAAGTAAATAGACTTTAATTATTTAGATAAAATAGGCATGAAAGAACTTTAATGTATGCAAATTTATAAAACATCAACCAGCAGCCATTTATACCTCTCCATGTGTGGGGTGGTGGGAGTGGGGCACTGCGATGCAGACTGTGGCAAAAAAAAAATCTTACCTTCTTTATGGACTGTAGCAAAAGAATCTACCTGATTTACAGTTGCATGACATGGTCTCTGAAGAGAGTGGGGACAGAAAGATGTGGACCTGGGTAGCTTTGGAAAATGATGTTTTGACTATAAACTATAAAAACTACCTCCCCCAAAAAAGAAACTGCGCATAAACGCTGTACTCTAGTGGGTAAAGTTTCTCATGGGACACAGGTTGACAGTTGCAACACTGCTTTACATATGTACAAGGGTAAAACAAATACTGAAGGAGTGGTAGATGGAGAGAGCCAAGTTTCCCACAGCTGGAGAGGAAAGTCAAAGGTATGCAAGGAAGGAAGGCTAGAACGAACCTTGTGGGACTGTATTAAAGTCAGAAACCTCAGTGTGAACTTAGGTTTAGCTTCACATAGATACAGAAGTAACTGTATTTTCGTGTGTATTCATGGATTAGGACACACATGTATTTCCTGGATCTGTTCACTGAAAGAACTTAGAAGCAATAACACCCTGGTAGCAAAAAGTACACCCAGATCTTGGTTCCTAAATTCCATTTTCTAACCACAGTAAGCAGGACTCCTTGAAGAAATGGATAATTATAGGTCTGGGGCATCTTGCATTGTCCAAAAATAAGGAGGTGCTCATGAAACAGAGGATGCGGGCATGTCTGAAGGCCATACCAGCCAACCTCAAAGAGCTCCTAATAGCCAAAGCTGGAATAATTTGAGCAACAAAATAAATAATAGGATGTACTGCATTATAATCCAACGTATAAAGCAAATATACCTGCACATAACTCTATACTGGGAGAAGAGACATCTTCCTTATAGAAGAAATTTCAAGTAATGTTTGCAGATACCTCCCCCTTCACTAGCTAGGCCTTAATCCTCCATGCTCCTTGAGTGTGGACTGAATTTAGTGACTCACTTCTAAGAAACAGAGTGTGGAGAGGTGGGGAAAAAGTAAATTTACAGTGGAGAAACCTGACAGACACTACCTTGACCAAGTAATCAAAGTTTAACACAACCAGCAGTAAACAATGTCCAAATATGAAGAAAAGTTTCACTTTGGGAGAATTGCTTGAGGCCAGGAGTTTGAGACCAACCTGGGCAACATAGTGAGACCCCATCTCTACAAAAATCAAAATTTAAAACTTAGCTGGGTGTGGTGGTGTGCACCTGTAATTCCAGCTACTTGGGAGGCTGAGGTGGGCACATCGAGGTTCCAGTGAGTCGTGATTGTGCCACTGCACTCTAGCCTGGGGGACAGAGTGAGAACCTGTCTCAAAAAAAAAAAAAAAGTTAAAAGAAATATACAGGGAATACTGACATACCCCCATCTAGATTCTATAATTAAGATCATGCAATCTGGGCTTTATTACATATCTACCCATCACACCATCTTATTTCAAAAAGTATTTCAAAGTAAATTGCAAGCATCAGTACATGCAATCCCCCAGCCCCCACCCCCCAACAAAAATTTGTTTAAAATGTAGTTTCTACCTTCTCTGCCAAGGTTGTTGTGCAGCACCTACCAGCCACAGCACAGTTGACGCTATGTGATTGTGTCATGTTGAGCCTCGAGGAGTATGGGAAATTGGAGAGGATGTAGGTGATATAGGCACGTTCCGAGGTGAGCACAGATGTGTGTGATCAGGTGACCCACTTGACTGACATGGATCTATACTTGTGGGTGCTGGGGCATCATGGGATCAGTGAAGATCCAGAAAATAGCAGCTGTTTCCTGACACGAGGGCAGCTTTAAGGATGGTGAGGAGGGATGGTGAGTCTGCTCTGGGACAGAACTGAGCTACTAAAGTTGTAATAATGTAGAGTGCCCAAGCATTTATTTGGGGAGAGCCAAAGGCCTGCCTCACCATGCCATTCTTCCCTCCCCTCTGATCCCTTGGGAAAATAAATAGAGCGGGAGGAGAGAGGGTTTAGCTCAGGAAGGGGCAGGAACACTGATCAGCTCATCAATCAGGAGAGTGCAATTATGCAGAAAGGACAGAAATCACTCCCTGAAGGCCACAGACTTGGGGATTTGCCCAGAAGAAGACCTTACAGCTGCTAACAGTAGCCCTATTCAGTTGGGGTGCATAATGATTTTAAAACTAATCAGGAACCAAAGCCTGAGGCTAGGGACCAGCACAAATATCTTGTTGACAGAGCAAACATCTAGATTTTGTCAGATAGGAAGTTTCCGAGGAGGTCAGAGTGATGTCATGGTGTGCACTAAGCTTTCATCCTTAAACAGATGGGCCCCTGAGGTACCATCTGCAGCTCCCTGGGGCCCTTCAAAATGACTTCCTATAAATTAAATTGTCCTAAATTGGTATCGAGAAATTAGTGTGGTAGCCATATACCAGAAGCAAAACTAGACAAAGGAAGGAAATTTCCATGGAGTTACCCATTTCCTTTTCCTCCCTTGCTTTATAAATAGCAAGGGAGGTTTATTATTTTGGTCAACTTTCTTGGTTAGCATGTGAATATTATTGTCTCCCCCAAATAGCCATCCAAGGTAAACTTCCCTTTCTCCTCTTAAGCTGGGACAACTGCATTTATCCCTACCTAAGCCAGCGTCAGCTGGATATTTTTCATAAACTGTCTTGCTATTTTGGGCCTTCTGTTTTTGTTGAGGAGGAAGTAGTGGTTTTGTTTCTGGTTTTTTCTTTCATCAAAGGGATGTTTGTTCTGGAAGGGCAAGGGGAGGGGATTCTTCTTAGTCTAGATCAGAGGGAGAAAATGTTCAACATCATATGTAAGTGGCTGATGATGAGTCTTAATTGGTGAAACATTTCAGAACAGAAAGTGGGTCCACTGTACTCATCCTTTTATTTATTCAACACTTACTGGCACTTCAATTTGCAATGGACGATATAGCCTCTGTTCTCAGGGAGACAGACAATCAAAAAATAGCAAAGTAAAGTTTACATAGGTGTGAGTGGAGTATTAAAGAAGCTGCGGTAGGGGGTTCAAGGAGGGGGTAATTTTTCTTTTTTGAGATGGAATCTTACTATGTTGCCCAGGCTGGTCTCTAACTCCTGGGCTCAAACGATCCTCCCACCTCAGCCTCCCAAATAGCTGGGATTACAGGCTTGGGCCTCCATGCCCAGCAGGAGGTGACTCTTGAGCTGTGTCTCAAGGGAGTAGCCAGGTGAGGTGGGAGTTGGGTTGGGATGGGGGGACCACCCTAGCCAAGGCATGGAAGGTGAACTGGGTGGTGTGTATGGGTAAGTGGATGGAGTGTGGGGTGCGGCAGGAAGCTGTGAAGAAGGTTGGCTTGGAACAGGAGTGAAGACGAAAGCTGGGGGAGGTGCATGTGGGTAAGTGGGTAGGCTAGGCACCTAGGCGGGAAGCTGGGCTGTTAGCACATCAAGCCTGCTGGCTTCTGTTATCTGAGTAAAATGGGAAGAAAGGGCATTTGCTAGAGTAGGGTGGAGGAGAATGATGAAAGTTTGAAACAGTGGTTGAAGGGAGTGGGAGGAGGGCCTTTTAAAATATTAAAGGTCTTTTGAATTAAGAGAATTCAAGTGCAGTGGCGTCTTTCTGCACTGTGATGTGATTTCTGTGGTCTTTCGGGCCCAGGGTGTAGGTAAGGACAAGCTGAGTTGTGTTATTAGTTCCCTTGGATTTGGCTAAAGAAGAGGGTTGCAGACAATTGAGGGTGCTGGTAAGGGGGTGATTGGTGGCGGGGTCCACACTGTGGGACTGAAGAAGGGGACATACTCAAGGGACATCTGAGAGCAAGGACCTCAGGAGGGAGGGAGGGGGTGTGCGAGCCGGAAGGATAGGAGGCTGTGGTCACGAAGCAAGAGTATGGAAATATGGCTTCTGACTGAGGTGTGACCCTGGGAATGGCTGGCCAGAGTCAAGAACCAGGGATCAGAGCTCAAGTGCAGGCATAATAAGAGAATCTGCTGTCAGTGACCCTGTGCTGGGCACTGCCCTAAGTGCTTTGGACTATTTATTCAACCCAGCCCCACTAATAGGTACTATTATTTATCGCCATTTACAGGTGAGGCAGCTGAGGCCCAGAGAGGTGAAGTAATTGCTCAGGGTCATGGAGTTAATAAATGATGGAGTGGAGCTTCTAATGCAGGTTGTCTCCTCTGCTCTTGTTCCTTCAGGAGCTGACTACTGGGCAGGAACGTCTCTCAGGAGAAAGAGTGGAAGAGAAAATTGTGAACTAAGGCCCCCTGCCCCCTTTTCCTGTTGCATGTGAAGTTATCAAAAATAGGTAGGTGATGGCTGAGGATTGGGGTAGAGTGTGGTATGGCTGTGAGTAGTGACTCAAAGAGGGATGAATCTTTACATGAGGTTGGAAGAGAGATGGGCTGTAGAACGTCCAGTCTTTCCACCTGCCCAGAGCCACTGGTGAACCAGCACCTCCAGGGGAGAGAAACCCTGGAAAGCAGAGATGGGGGAGTTAGTGTTGAATGGGTACAGAGTTTCAGTTGGGGAAGACGAAAAACTTTTTATAGGTGGATAGGGTTGATGGTTGCAGAAGGATGTGCTTAGTACTGCTGAACTATATACTTAAAAATGGTTAAAATGGTAAATTTTATGTCTATTTTATCACAATGAAAAAAAGGTGGTGGAAGGAGGGAGTAATAATCACTACCATTTATGAAACCCTTTCCTGGTACAAAATGGGCACTTATTAAATATTTGAATGTGTGCTGGGGATTTTGCTAAGTGCTTTATGTGTATTTTCATTTAATCCTCACTTTCAGAGATGAGGTAAGCTCTGCTCTACAGATGAGGAATCTCAGGTTTAAAGGGATTAAGCAACTTGCCCAAGGTCATGTACATCCAGAAATGGTAGAGGCTGGGCTCAACCAGATCCTCATACTCCAAAGCCCTTGCTCCTAATTGTTAGGGAATTGGACAGTGGACAGAAGATTCCAGAGGCTGTGGGGGAAGGGAGGGAGCTTGTTGATGGAGGGAGGATCTGGGATAGGGAAATGCTGGGTGAAAAGAGGAGGGGTGGGGATGGAGGAGCAGCTAGACCAAAGGAATGAGAAGTCGGATGGACAGTGTCCAGACTGGGCATGCGCTGTCATGGAACTGGCAAAAAGTTCAAGTAACACCAACTTTTTCTCAGAAAGGGGCTGGAGGTTATGCAGAAGTGGGAGAGCCCAGCGTGGGGTGTGCCTGTGTGACCCAAAGACAGTCTTGTCAGCAGAAGATTCTTCCCAGACTGGGACCGGCGTCTGGAGGGGCTGGCGGTATGGACAGTGTGGACATGAGCTCAGCCTGGGTGCCCCTTCTCATGTTCCACCTGAATGCCCTTTCTTCCTGCTGACCTGCCTGAGGGGACCCAGGCTGCCCATTGAGTCTGAAGTCAGCAAGCTGATCGTGAATTTAGCTGCATGAACACAGGGAGGAGGAGGCAGTGAGGAGGACTGAGTGTTTTTCTGATGCTGACAGACCAAATGCCAAGGGTGAGGGTAAATCATGGCCAACTACCTGGCTTTGTAGATGATCAGCAAACTGCAAATATCTTGCCACAGATTTTGTTTTTTAGCAGAATGGTGTGAAATACATACACAAGGAAACAGATTTTATCCGACTACTTCACAAAGATTTTGAGGTTGTAACCTATAACTCCTAAGGCGTGGCCAATGGTATTTGTGATCCTCTGGGTGCAGATGGGGGTTTGTCTCAGATATTTGGGTTTAGTGAGGTGTTTGTGAGCTGCTGAGGAGGGAAATGCACTCTTGAGAGTTTCTGTTACTGTTATGTGTTTACTTTGGATTCAGCAGGATTCTTTCACTGTCTTGCTGGTGGTTCTAAAATCTGTGCTAAAAGCAGGCTGCCTGAGCAGTGCTTTCTGTGTAATAGAGGTGACCATAGAGAGTGTGGTTCTGTGATTATATAATAATTTTGAATAAATAAAAAGATGTCTCATGGCAGGTCCTATAAGGGCAGCCTGGAAGCGACATCATAAGGGATTAAGTTGCACTGCAGCTGAATCTTGCAGCTATCAGACATGCAGCAGTATGTCAGCTGTAACCTCCAGGTGTAAACAGACCTTCATCAGCATCGCTGGAAAGTGCTGGGAGGATCCAGAGTACTGCGGGATGCTGCAGAACTTTGTTCCTGGCTGTGGTAGGTTTTTAACCCCTGTAGCTGGCTGGATGTATGGAGCTTTACATAGTGTATTTCAAGGAAAAGTAGAGGGTGTATGTGCTCACTGGTGCCAAATTCAGATTGATCGTTTTACTGTCTCCTTTTCTGCCCCTTTTCCCCAGCTAAGAAACATTTTTTTAGGTGGAGCTAGGTGGAATTTGCCTTAAAATGAAAATAGGACTAAGGTAATGATAACAGAAATAGCCCTTTGTTTTGGGAAATAGTAATGGCTAACCTTGTAATGACTAGTTACCTTCTGTGCCTTCTTGGAATTACCTACCAGGCTGCTTGGGAACAGGATTGTGTCTTATTCACTGCCATATTCCTCAGCCAAAAACAGTGCCTGGCTTTTAGTAGGCACTCTTAATAAATGAACTTCATGCAGATTAGGATTCTAAAGCACAGAGAGGTTAGATTGCCTGCCCGAGGCTACTCAGTTAATGGATTGGATTCCTTAACAACAGGTAGAGGAATAAAGTGGAAGTCATAGAAATGGTTTCCCTTCAGAAGCTCTTCACTGACAATATTTGCCGAGGAGACCAGCTTGGTCATGGAGACCCTAACCCAGCGGCACTAGAGGAATTAAAGACACACACACACACACAGAAATACAGGATGTGGAGTGGGAAACCAGGGGTCTCAACAGCCTTCAGAGCTGAGAGCCCCGGAACAGTATTTACCCACATATTTATTGACAGCAAACCATAGATTAACTAAAAGCATTTCTTACAAGAAATAAAGGGATGGGCCGAAACAAAGGGATGGGTCTGGCTACTTATCTGTAGCAGGAGCATGTCCTTAAGGCGCAGATCGCTCATGCTATTGTTTGTGGTTCAGGAATGCCTTCAAGCGGTTTTCCACCCTGGGTGGGCCAGGTGTTCTTGCCCTCATTCGGGTAAACCCACAACCTTCAGCATGGGTGTCATGGCCATCATGAACATGTTACAGTGCTGCAGAGATTTTGTTTATGGCCAGTTTTGGGGCCAGTTTATGACCAGATTTGGGGGCCTGTTCCCAATAATATTGACCATGGTTTTAGAGGAGGCTTGAATAAAACTAAAGGCCAGGTGCGGTGGCTTACACCTATAATCTCCGCACTTCGGGAGGCTGAGGCCGGTGTTATCACTTGACCTCTGGAGTTTGAGACCAGCCTGAGCAACATGGTAAAATCCCATGTCTACAAAAAATACAGAAATTAGCTGGACATGGTGGCTTGCTCCTATAGTCCAAGCTACTGAGGCTGAGGTGGGAGGATCACTGGAGCCCAGGAGGCAGAGATTTCTGTGAGCTGAGATCACAGTACTGCATTCCAACCTGGGTGACAGAGTAAGACCTTGTCTCAAAAAAAAAAAAAGTAAAATTTCTATATCTATTAATGCTAGTTTTTAGAATTCATTTTATTAAATATAATTTTATGATATTTTATAATTTTGTTATGAGGATTAAATGAGAACTTAGAACAGTCTGTACCATGTAAGTGCTGTATGTGTTTGAAAATTTGTCTTGTCTATTCTGAAACCACTACAAAAACAAAAATGAAAAACAAAAAAAAATTTGCTTTGAATGTCATTTTTTTTTTTTTTAGGATATTTGATGGCTTACTTGGTTTTAATTTTGAAGTAAAGGCCAGAAATTTTTTTTTTTTAACTGTGGACATGTCTTTAAGACTAGACCTGAATAAGAAAATGTAATTCAAGATACAACAGGAAGGCCAAATGAGGTCTGATTTTTAGTAATTAGAATGTTATGGCTGGGCGCAGTGGCTTACACCTGTAATCCCAACACTTTGGAAGGCTGAGGCCCATGGATTGCTTGAGTCCAGGAGTTCGAGATCAGCCCTGGCTAACATGGTGAAACCCCCATCACTACTAAAAATACGAAAATTATCCAGGAGTGGTGGTTCACACCTGTAGTCCCAGCTACCCTGGAGGCTGAGGCAGGAGCATCGCTTGAAACAGGGAGGTGGAGGTTGCAGTGAGCCGAGATGGTGTTGCTGCACTCCAGCCTGGGCAAGAGAGTGAGACTTAGTCTAAAAAAAAAAAAAAAAGAATGTCACGTTACAATCTGAACACTACATTAATACAAAATATTTTATAAGCCAAACAACTAGAATGCAAACTTTTAGTAGGAATTGTCCACACAGGACCAAGAAAAGCATATTAGAAGAAAGTGTTATTGTTTGGTACAGTAGTCTTTAAACATTTTTCACTTATAATCCTTAAGTAAAATACTTTTTGTTCATACCTGCAACATTTGTAAATTTATAATTACACACTGTTTACTAAAGCTATTTCCATTATAAAATACACAAAAACAGAAATAATGAGACAAGTAAACATGACTAAAAATTTCAATATTTTCTTTCTATACCCCTGAAGATTTTCTTTTACTCTTTTAAGACATCTGGTTTAGAAAGAGTAATCTGGAAGAGGAGATGCACAGCATTTTTTGAAAGAGTTTATTATTTCTTTGGAGTGATATGTGGATGGGATATTGACAGAAAGGTAAATTGTTAGACAGATTGAATGTAGGATGTTTGGGGAGTAAACCAGAAAGCTATCCCTGGCCATCTGTCTAAAAATACTGGTGAGGTATCAGAAATCAAACTTCTAAGGATTAAAGTGTCCCCCATTAGAATTTTCAAATCACTTCCTCATAACTGCTAATGCTGTGCACTCTGGAATAGGGGAAAAATGTAGTTCATACACAGGTATGCAAAATTGCTTTTAAATAAAAGTATTTCAACGACAGTCATGCACCATCTAACGTTAGGTCAACGACAGAGCACATATACAATGGTGGTCCCATACGTTTATATTGGAGCTGCCTTTTATAGTGTACTGTTTTTTATCTGTAATACTCTGGGTTTGTTTTTTTTTTTTTTTTTTTTTTTGAGACAGAGTTTCGCTCTTCTTGCCCAGGCTAGAGTGCAATGGCGCAATCTCGGCTCACCACAACCTCCGCCTCCCAGGTTCAAGCGCTTCTTCTTGAATCTCAGCCTCCCTAGTAGCTGGGATTACAGGCTTGTGCCACCACACCCAGCTGATTTTATATTTTTAATACGGACGGGGTTTCTCCATATTGGTCAGGCTGGTCTTGAACTCCCGACCTCAGGTGATCTGCCCGCCTTGGCCTTCCAAAGTGCTGGGATTACAGGTGTGAGCCACTGCCCCTGGCCATATACTGTGTTTTTACTGTCCCCTTTCTATGTTTAGATGTATAAGTACTTACTATTGTTTTACAATTGTCTACAGTATTCGCTACAGTAGCATGCTGTATGGGTTTGTATCCTAGGAGCAATAGTCTACCACAGAGCCTAGGTGTATAGTAGGCTGTCCCATCTAGGTTTGTGTACGTACACTCTGATGTTGACACGGCAAAATCTCCTGACACTTTTCTCAGAACGTATCCTCGTTGATAAGTGATGCGTAACTGTATTCCTGAATGGAATGGGAGGCCAAGTTAATTTTTCAGAAGTGAAGAAGTGGAGATGAGATGAAATCCCTGGACGTAATGTGGACAAGAGCTGTGGGTGGATAGATGAGTAGTGAGGAGGTGACTTGGCTCAGGGCCCCCAAACAGACCAGGGTAAAGGTGGCCGGAAACTGTGACAGGGCAGGTGCAGAGCGTAAAGTGGGGTGCTCGCCTTCATTATTGTGGAATATTTGCTGGTAAATTAATCTTACTTTCTTCACAAATTAACATTTTCAAAGATTGTCAATCCTTTATGTGTTTCTGGACCTAAAATATCACATGAAGAGAGATTATCAAGTTCAGCTGGATCAATTGAAAGATTTGCCCCTGTGGATCAAATTCAGATTTTTTGAGTGGTTTTATTTTTGAGAAAATTTTTATTTCAAGAGAAAGTAGCAGCTATTGTTACTGGAATTTCAGCTTATGCTGTGATCAATATCTGTTATACAATTGCTTTTGCACACTATGCAAGCATTACTTTGAACTGCATCTGATACAGGTTGGTAGTCTAGGTCATTACTTGCAAATTGATGAGTCCTGTAGCAATAAAATCAAGTATCACAGCTGTGCCCCATTGAGGGAAATAGGGGCTTTTGGTGTAACCCATCAACGAGCTGTTGATTATTTGGAAATTGTTGGCGACAATTCTGCCCAAACTTTGCTGCCTATTTTGCAGGCACAGGTTTGCTGCTATTCATGGGCTGCATAAAATAACATTTAGCCTTTCCTTGGTTTCCAACATGCTCAGGTTAACCATAACAATTCAATGTTCATTTCCTGTTGCCTTTTGGTGTGCATACCCAAAATGTCGAATATTATTGGAAAAACAAATGTAAAGCAAAGTGCGAGACCTTGAGAGGAGTTTGTCCTGATATACTAGACTCATAGTTGTCTGAATGTATGCGGTGTGATTGATTTGGAAATAATGCTTTCAATTCTCTTTTACTGCATATATCAAATAATTTCCTGTTAACTAATATGATGTTTTGGTTTTTGGTTTTAGTACGTCTTAATACAAATATTCAGGGACAAATGCTTTAATTGAATACGTCTTAGAGACAAAATATTCGGTTGATCTATTAAACTGCTCAGCCGGGTGCGGTGGCTCACGCCTGTAATCCCAGCATTTGGGAGGCTGAGGCGGGTGGATCACGAGGTCAGGAGATTGAAATCATCCTGGCTAACATGGTGAAACTCCGTCTCTACTAAAAAAAAAAAAAAAAAAAAAAATACAATAAATTAGCTGGACATGATGGTGGGCGCCTGTAGTCCCAGCTACTCTGGAGGCTGAGGCAGGAGAATGACGTGAACCCAGGAGGCGGAGCTTGCGGTGAGCCGAGATCACGCCACTGCACTCCAGCCTGGGCGACACAGCAAGACTCCATCTCAAAAAATAAAATAAAATAAAATAAATTATCCTCTGCTCAGCTGGGGAGAGTCCTGTAGCAGGACTCCCAGGGCAGAATTCATTGGCCTTGCAACATCAGTAACCACCTAGACCAACCAATGGTAATGAATATGAATTTAAATTCATTTGGGATGATGGTTGGGGCATTAATAGTTTTCTACTGACGTTGGGGACTCAACTACTGATAAAAGGCGGTAATTTCAGACATTTAGAATTAAAACTATCCTTTCTTGAATAACTAAGAGCAGGTTGGAAAATAAATGATAGATTGACCAAAGCTTCATTTTCACTTGAGAGTGTTTAAAACTATGTACTTTGATTAGATGTGAGCCAATAAAAAAATAAAAATAAGCTAAGGAAAAAAACTATGTACTTAACAACCATTATCAAAAACAGTATGAAGGTGCCTCAAAAAAGCTAAAAACACAGCTATCATATGGTCTACCAACCCCACTACTGAATATATATCCAAAGGAGAGGAAATCAGTATGTTGAAGACATATCTGCATTCCCATGTTTATTGTAGCCCTGTTCACAGTAGTCAAGGTATGGAATCTACTTAAGTGTCCATCAGCAGATGAATAGAATGGAATATACAGTGGAATACTATTTAGCCATAAAAAAGACATTGTATCATTCGAGGTAACATGGATGAGGTTGGAGGACACTGTGTCAAATGAAATAAGCCAGGCACAGAAAGGTAAATACTGCATGTTCTCACTCATACGTGAAAACTAAAAACGTTGATCTCATGGAAATAGAGAGTAGAATAGTGGTTACTAGAGGCTGGGAAGTGCTGGAGGAGGGGTGGAAGAGCTGGAGGTTGGTTAACAGATACAAAATCACAGCTAGATGGGGCAATAAATCCTAGTGTCCTATAGCAATCTAGGGTGAGGATAACTAACAGTAATTCATTGTATATTTTCAGATAGCTGGAAGAGTGGATTTTGAATGTCCCCAGCAAAAAGAAACGATGAATGTTTGAGGTGATACATGTTAATTATCCTGATTTGATCACTATACATTGTATACATGTATCGACATATCCCACTACCCTCTCAAAAAGTTAGCAATAATTTACAAATTTAAAAAATCTGTGTACCTCGTACTGGAAAGAAGGTAGAAATTGACAACGTTTCAGCAATGATGGCATTCTATTTAACCACAAGTAAAATATTTAAGTGTTATTGGAGTATTTCCAGCAGAAAGATTTCACAACAAGAGAGAAAAGATCTGGAAATAGGTGGGCAGATATTAAGGAACCAGAGGAAATAGCAAATATGGACCACTGGTGCATGCCTTTCGTTCCTCAGTAACTTCCTCAAAAGATGAGCTATGTAGGGAACTAGTCTGGCGGTATTCAGCCCTGGAGTTTTCTTAAATGATAGTTATGCTATCATTCAGAGAACATTAGTAGTAAGATTCTTATCCTTAATTTTACATTAAAAAGTCATTTTCATAACTAATTAGTTGATGCATTTGTGGCTTAGATGGGGAAAAATTGAGAAACTCTGATAGTTGGCAAATACTTAGAACTGACAGGAGTAAAATTAGAAACTGATAAAATAAGAATTTGGGGTTGCTAGGAGTCCTTGAGAAAAGTAGCCTCACTAAAAGAGTGAATCAGGGAAAAGTTATGCTGATTCTAGATGCATTACTCATTAGGAGAATGCAAGCATGCCCTCTTCACTCTTGAAGTGGAGGCCGTGGGCGCATCGAGGGAGGGCCTGGCTGAGGCAGGCATGCCTGCAAACCCTGGGGGTCTGCCTCACATTGTTTGTACAGTAAAGAAAGATTTAATACTGACACGTGGCTCTAGTTTACAGATTCTAATCTGCCAAATCCTATTTCAAGGATGTGGACGGGAGATTACATTCAGAACTATGTGCTTATAGAAATGAATGAAAGGCTTTTTTGTTGTTGTTGTTGTTTAAATGAAAGGCTTTAACATTTTTTCTCTAAATGACCTTAGGGTGATCACTCATTCACACTGGATCTTAATTTCTTGTCTAAAAATGAAGGAAAGGTTTATTGGAATAGTCTCCTAAAGACCGTTCTGCTTCTAAATCTGTCCATTTTGTTTTTTTTCTTTGTTTTGGTTTTTGTTTTGAGAGAGGGTCTTGCTTTGTCACCCAGGCTGGAGTTGAATGAGTCTGTTATGAAGAGCTGAGGATGGAAGGTGATGTTATTTAATATTACCCCCATGAGTGTTCGGGGCTTTACATACAATAGTTGCTTTAATCCTGCATTATTCATTCATTCTATAAATCGCACCCATGAGTTTAGGATATCACTGTCCCCATTTTACAGATGAGAGTGAGTAACATGGACAAGTTCACTTAACTACTACTGGTTAGTTAAGTGGACTTGAGGTGGACTACATTGAGAAATGGCTGTAATAATGATATCAGTGAGTCATTGTAAGGTTTAAATGAAATGAAAGAAGTCATTGTTTTGGTATTAGAATTGTTCTGGTTTTTCTCTTTCTTCCTGTGTTCTCATAGATTACTTGGAAGTTAAAAAAACAAAACAAACAAAAAAAACAACCTTTTTTGAAGATAGTAAGATCTCAAATTCTACTCCTCAAAGAGGAAACAGTGTTTGGATTCTTGGGATCTGATGGGGCAGGCAATAAATGGTACATCAGTTTTCCCTGTCTGAATTCTGAACCAGTTCTGAGAGACAAGGAATTCAAATTACACCTTAATTTTTTTTTTTTTTCATAAGACAAGGTCTCACTCTGTTGCCCAAGCTAGAGTACGGTAGCAGGATCATAGCTCACTATAGCCTCAAGGTCCTGGCCTCAAGCCATCTTCCCGTCTTAGCCTCCTGAGTAACTGGGACCACAGGTGCACACCACCATGCCTGGTCAAATTGCACCTTTTTAAGATGATAAAACTAATATCAGAGACTTTGACTTAAATTTTTTAAAAATGATTTTTATATATGCCAACAGTGCACATCCCACTCCTGAATTCCACAGTAGAGACAGCCTGCCCTCCTGCTTCTGGCAGTGATGAGCCATCAAGGCTTCCCATGTGGGGCCAGAAGGCTGACCAGACTTAAACCTATGCTTCCAGAGACTAGCTCGGTCCCCAAGAAGGAGGAGGGAAGGGCTGGGACCCATCCACAGTCTCTGTTCCTAAACTTCCTGGGTTAGGAAATTCACTAGACCTTCTAGGAAGGGGGCTAGTGACAGGCCAGAAGAGGAGCCCAGATAGTAAGCTAAGGGGTGCTGTCCTTATAGAAGGAAACAGGAACCAGGCAGACCCATCCCACCCCTGGGCCCCAATCATAAATGCTCTTGTGTTTCCTAAAGCCAACATCATTCAGAATACATTTTCTTTTACTTGAGATACCAGCTTTTGTAAAAGTGAAATTGGATTAAAAATAAACAACAACAACAAAAAACCTAACCTTGTTGTTGCTGAGGCGAATGTTGCTGCTGTTTCTATTTTAGTAGAAGTCAAAATAGAATATTCTGGCATGTACTATTCACTCCGTGCTCTAAGAAAGTCACTGTACATGATTGTGCCGATAGCAATGTCTTTCAGAACCCAAATTCAAACACGTGCCTCTGGAACCTTAAAATACCTTGGTACTTCTTTTTTTTTTTTTTTTTTTTTTTTGAGATGGTGGGTAGATGGAAGACTTCATGTTAGCAGAAACTGCCCCTCTCTATTGTGGTGGTTGAAGTCTCTGCCACACAAGAGACCCAGTTTTAAAGTCGTGCTTTCCCTCACACAGTTTTTTCCTGATAGGAGTGGAAGATATTGAGACCAAAAATTTTTGTGGGCAACTGACTTGTCAATTTCTGAAGTAACATTTTCATTTAACAATGAGTAAAACAAATTTGCCCAGCTAAATTATTCAGAGGAATTACAAAACTTGTCACTTAGAGTGGATATTGGGATATTCAGGTCATTTAGGAGGCTGTGGTTAAAAATAAAATGACCTAAATATAAAGCTCTACTTTTTTAAAAAAGGGAAGTTTAAGCTTTTAATTTTTATTTGACATTGGTCCTAATTCTGTTTCTGTTGGGGGGATGTAGGAGGCTACTCTTCTGGTGTTCCAAATAAAGAAAAATTCTTCTTTTCTTATTGGTAGTTTTGCATGGTATTTATGTAGCTCTGTTTTTTAGCCAGGGTATATAAATTCTGTATCTTTTTTGATATATTAGGGGGATGTATGTGTGTGACGGAAAAACTGGAGAAGGTCGTAAGCAAATCACTCTCTTCCAAGAAAAATCGAAGACAATTCATTAATTGTTGTAGTCATTCTTTTTGTACTTTTAAGCCAGGAGCATTTGAAATATGAACTTGTCCCAATCTGCTTTTGGGCAATAATTGGAGCATAAAATGTTGAAAATCAATTATGTATTTAGGGAGGATGAAACAGGCTGACATATTGAAGGCATATTGTATTATGTTTGGTGCACTAACCAGGACAGTTACGTCATATTCCTGCAGTAAAATTGTGTCTCGAGAGGGTGAGACACAGAGGATCACACATCCTGATGTACTCAAACTTCACAGAACATAAGAGTGTTTATAATAGGCCTGCCATCTGTCCTGGAAAAGAGTCCTATCTTAAAAATTGGCTATGCGTTTGTTGTTGTTGTTGACTGATAAGCAAAGAGTTTGATATTTTTGTTTTATACATGGTTATATCTGATTTATAACAGTGTGATAATTTCACAATGCATTATGTGTTCCCTATGCTGGTTAAGGGGGTAAGATCTTTGCAGGAGAGGGTAGAGAGAGTTTTAGATTTCTCCCGTAACCCCAATGTGCCTGACACAGTACTGACGGTCTGTATCCCTAATTGTAGATTTGCAGGAGATTTGCAGAATATTGTCTTGTGTCCTCCGGATAGGAGAGGCACCCAAGGACTGTGTTGTGTTGTCTGAGGTCACATGATTGGTAAGCAGCTGTATTAGTTGCTAGGGTGGCTATAACCAAGTACCACAAAGTAGATGGTTTAAATAACAGAAATGTATTGTCTCAGAGTTATACAGAAACTGGACGTCCCAGATCAAGCTGTTGGCAGAGCTGGTTCTTTCCTAGGCTCTGAGAGAGATCTGTCCTGGGCCTCACTCCTTGACTTGTAGAGGGCCATCTTCTCCCTGTATCTCTTCATGCCATCTTCCATCTATGCATATGTCCAAATTTCTCCTTTTTAAAAAGACACCAGTTAAATTGGATTAGGGCCCACCCTAATGACTTCATTTTAACTTGATTAACTCTGTATAAAGAATCTATCTCTAAATAAGGTCACATTCTGAGGTACTGGGTGTTAAAACTTTGTATTAGTCCATTTTCACACTGCTGGTAAAGACATACCTGAGACTGGGCAATTGACAAAACAAAGAGGTTTAATTGGACTTACAGTTCCACATGGCTGGGAAAGCCTCACAATCATGGCAGAAGGCAAGGAGAAGCAAGCCACATCTTATGTGAATGGCAGAGAATGAGGAGGACACAAAAGTGGAAACCCCTAATAAAACGATCAGATTTTGTGAGACTTATTCAGTACCATGAGAACAGTATGGGGGAAACCGCCGCCATGATTCAATTATCTCCCACTGGATCCCTCCCATAACACGTGGGAATTATGGGAGTACAATTCAAGATGAGATTTGGGTGGGGACACAGAGCCAAACCATATCGTTCCACCACTGGCCGCTCCAAAGCTCATGCCCTCACGCTCAAAACCAATCATTGCCTTCCCAATAGTCCCCCCCAGTCTTAACTTATTTCAGCATTAACTCAAAAGTCCACAGTCCAAAGTCTTATCTGAGACAAATCCCTTCTGCCTATGAGCCTATAAAATCAAAAGCAAACTAGTTATTTCCTAGATACGATGGGGGTACTGACATTGGGTAACTACAACCATTCCAAATGGGAGAAATTGGCCAAAACTTTTAAAGGGGCTACAGGGCCCATGCAAGACTGAAATCCAAATCTCAAAGTTCCAAAATGATCTCCTTTGTCTCCATGTCTCACATCCAGGTCACACTGATGCAACAGTTGGGTTTCCATGGTCTTGGGCAGCTCCACCCCTATGGCTTTGCAGGCTACAGCCTGCTTCCCAGCTGCATGAGTATCTGCAGCTTTTCCATGTGCATGGTGCAAAGCTGTTAGTGGATCTACAATTCTGGGGTCTGGAGGAGGATGGCCCTCTTCTCAGAGCTCTACTAGGTGGTGCCCCAGTAGGGACTCTGTGTGGGGGCTCCGACCCCACATTTCCATTCTGCACTGCCGTAGCAGAGGTTCTCCATGAGGGCCCCACCCCTACAGCGAACTTCTGCCTGGGCATCCAGGCATTCCCATACATCTTCTGAAATCTAGGCAGAGATTCTCAAACATCAATTCTTGACTTCTGTGCACTGGCAGGCTTAACACCATATGGAAGCTGCCAAGGCCTGGGGGGTTATACCTTCTGAAGCCACAGCCCAAGCTCTACGTTGGCCCCTTTCATCTGTGGCTGGAGTGGCATGGACACAGGGCAACAAGTCCCTAGGCTGCACACAGCATGAAAACCCTTGGCCCAGCCTACAAAACCACTTTTTCCTCCTAAGCTTCTGGGCCTGTGATGGGAGGGGCTGCCATGAAGACCTCTGATATGCACTGGAGACATTTTCCGCATTTTCTTGGGGATTGACATTGGCTCTTCATTACTTACGCGAATTTCTACAGCTGGCTTGGATTTCTCCTCAGAAAACAGAATATTCTTTTCTATTGCATTGTCAGGCTGCAAATTTTCTGAACTGACATGCTCTGCTTCCCTTTTAAAACTGAATGCCTTTAATAGCACACAGGTAACCTTTTGAATGCTTTGCTGCTTAGAAGTTGCTTCTGCCAGAGACCCTAGAACATCTCTCTCAAGTTCAGAGTTCCACAAATCTCTAGGGCAGGTGCAAAATGCCACCAGTCTCTTTGCTAAAACATAACTGGAGCAAACATAACCTTTGCTCCAGTTCCTGATGAGTTCCTCATCTCTATCTGAGTCCACGTCAGCCTGGATTTCATTGTCTATAGCATTATCAGCATATTTTGGTCAAAGCCGTTCAACAAGTCTCTAGGGAGTTCCAAACTATCCCACATTTTTCTGTCTTCTTCTGAGCCCTCCAGACTGTTCCATCCTCTGCCTGTTACCCAGTTCCAAAGCTGCTTCCACATTTTCGGGTACCTTTTCAGTAGCACCCCACTCCTGGTACCAATTTACTGTATTAGTCCATTTTCACACTGCTGATAAAGACATACCTGAGACTGAGAAATTTATGAAGGAAAGAGGTTTAATTGGACTTTTCCACGTGACTGAGGAACCTTCAAAATCATGGTGGAAGGCGAAGAGGAACAAGTCCCATCTTATATGGATTGCAGCAGGCAAAGAGAGAATGAGGAAGATGCAAAAGCAGAAACCCCTAATAAAACCATCAGATCTCATGAGACTTATTCACTACCACAAGAGAACAGTATGGGGGAACCACCCCCATGATTCAATTATCTCCCACTGAGTCTCTCCCACAACACATGGGAATTATGGGAGTACAATTCAAGGTGAGATTTGGGTGGGGACACAGAGCCAAACCATACTAGACTGTGACATGAATTTTGGGGACACATAGTTCAACCCTAACAGCAAAGATGTGGGGTCACAGTCTCTTTCTGTCTCCTAATAGAGTAACTTCCTCTGCCCTGTTTAATAAATATTTGTTTTTTAGTTTATATGCAGCTTGGTCAAATTAGTTTTTTTGTTTTTCTGTTTTTTTGTTTTTTTGAGATGGGGTCTCTCTCTGTCACCTACTGTTGCCCAGGGTGGAGTGCAGTGGTGCGATCTCGGCTCACTGCAAGCTCTGCCTCCTGGGTTCATGCCATTCTCCTGCCTCAGCGTCCCGAGTAGCTGGGACTACAGGTGCCCGCCACCAGGCCTGGCTAATTTTTTGTATTTTTAGTAGAGACAGGGTTTCAGCATGTTAGCCAGGATGGTCTTGATCTCATGACCTCATGATCCATCCACCTTGGCCTCCCAAAGTGCTGGGATTACAGGTGTGAGCCACCACACCCAACCCAGCTTGGCCAAATTTTCTATTCAAAGAAATATCTACTCCACTTCTTATATTTCCTTCCATTTCTGGTTTATGGATTGGAATCCTTTTCTTAGATGGTGATAGTTTTGCTTGAGGCTATTTTAAAAACATTTATCTCTACCCTGTTTGATCCTAGGAGTATAAAAGTAATTGCTATTTGATGTACATATTGGTTTTAAAGAGGCATAAACTGTGTACCTTGCCTATGATCTGTTCCCTTTTAGTCTTTTTGGAACACTTCTTTGGCACCCTAACAGGGGAAAATGATCAGTGTTTGAGGGTTTATTATATGGGACATACAGCCCCCTGGGGAGTTGGGATCTTAGCTGTTAGGGAATAGTGGAAATCAAGCTGCCAGGTGGTTCTTGAGTTTGGGTTGGTACTCAGAATGTAATATTTATAAGATGAAAGATATTATATTCTCTCACTGTGAATTACCAATAGTATTTTAAGGAACCTTTTATGCCAAACAACATTTGTGCCAAAAAGGCATCCGTTTATTTAAGAAATTCCCAAGTGCAGTGGAGTTTCTCCTTAGTGCTGGGTGTCTTCTGCCTGACTCAAGATTGTAAACTCACAGGAGATGGCCCTGTAAATGTTAGGAAATAAGTATTTGCAGTGGTTCTGAGTTTGGAAGACTGTGAATGCAGACTGGATATACCTGTTCTGTGTGTGTGTCTCAGGTTAATTACAGTTTTCAAAGTAACGTTAAATTTGCTTATATTTCACTTTTTTTTTTTTTGGTAATGAAAGAGAGATGCCTTGCAGATGAGCAGTCTGGGTAACAAATACACACACACACACACACACACACACACATATATGAAAGAAAGGGGAAGGAGAGCATTAGGACAAATACCTAATGCATGCAGGACTTTAAACCTAGATGACGGGTTAGTAGGTGCAGCAAACCATCATGGCACATGTATACGTATGTAACAAACCTGCATGTTCTGCACATGTTTCCCAGAACTTAAAGTAAAATAAATAAAAAAGAAAGAAAGATGCCTTAGAAAGTGGCAGCATGTAGAAATGTAAAAATAGTACCCTGATTGGGATGTTCTCCTGTGTGTGTTGATTTATAGCCCGGTGGGACTCTTAGTGTATGTGTGCGTTTTGAATACTGTTATAGAACAGGTGTGAATCAAACCTCTTGTCCGTGTTGTGCAGCATCCCACAGTTCAAAGGCAGCCAGTTACATAGCGCTTGGCAGGAAGCCTTCCATTTTGAATATTGGTTGAGAGAAAAGAGAGAATGACGAGTCTGTGTGGAGCATTTTATTATGAAGCACAGCTCAACTGCTGTAGACAGGTATTAAAAGCCTATCCCACTGGCTTCATCCTGTATTTGCTGCAGATGCATTCCCACAAGGCCTCCAGATAGAAAAGGAAGCCCACTGTTCTGCTGCACAGCTGTTAAAATAGTTAATACTGCGCTTCCCAACTATTACGGGATGTGCCATATGTGGCCTTTGAGAACATAAACTGATAGTGCATTGGGGGTCTTTGGGATTATTAACAGTATAATTCTAGCAAACAGCAGACACAATTATGTAGGCTACAGTAATTCTTTTTTTTTGAAAGACTGTCGTAAAATATATGTAACATAGAATTTACATTTTAATACAAAATGTAAGTGTACGGTTCAGTGGCATTAAGTACATTCACATTGTTGTGCAGCCATTACCACCATCCATCTCCAGAACTTTTTTGTCGTCCCAAAGAGAAATTCTGTACCCATTAAACAATAACTTCCCATTTCTCCTTCCCTCAGCCCCTCTAACCTCTATTCGACTTTGTCTTTATGAATTTGCGTATCCTAGGTATCGCATACAGTAAAATTGCCTATTTGTCCCTTTGTGTCTGATAGCTCTAGTAATTCTTAAGTTGTATCTATATAGCTTCTACTATGTGCCATTTTCTTTTTGATCATAAAGTGATTTAGTAGATGACTTCAGAATATTAAAACTTGAGGACAAAAAAGAAAGAATAAAACTCAAGGACATAAATTTGAAACTCTTATTATGCCTTCTGGGGCCTGAAGGTAGTAACATCTAATATTTATAGAGCAGTTCCTGTATCAGGCACAGCTCTGAGCACTTTGTAGATAATAACACATTGACACTCATGCCAGCTCTGTGAGGAAGATACTATTAATAATACCCTAGTTTTGCAGATGGGAAACTGAGGCCCAGAGAGATGAATTCCTTGCCTAAGATACTGACAGGGCTGATGTGCAGCAGAGCCGGGATTGCAGCTCAGTAGTCTGCTCCAGAGCCCAAGCTCCTACGAACTCCTTAGGTGCACAGGTGCAGTGGGCGGGGGGAGGGAAACTGCAGCCCAGCAGCCAGGCAGTGAGCTGAAGGAAACAGCCAGCAATCTTCAGCCCATGTTGGGAGTGATGGGAATAGAGATTCTGCACAGGTGGTTGCTGAATGGGAATGGAGGCATGATACTGCTGGCATTTGCAAATTTTCAAGAGAAACTAGAAATCCTTATTTATGTGTAACCTCCTAACTTCTGAGTGTTGGCAACCTAATTCAGTTAAAGACAAAAACAAAGCATGTGGGCCACACAGTATCTGTGGCCCACAACCTTCAGACCTTTGCTCTGGAGGTTTCAGGACTATCTTTTTCTTACCCAGACCCCTCAGCAGTTGGTACTTCTGGGACAGTCGTCCACTTGTTTGGACGTGGAGGCAGTATCTTGATGATCTTTGCTTCCCTAGCTGCAGCTTTCTTTCTTTCTCTTTGTTTTTTATTTTTTAATTTTTTTGAGACAGAGTCTCCCTCTGTCACCAAGGCTGGAGTACAGTGGCATGATCTCTGCTCACAAAGTAGCTGGGACTACAGGTGTGTGCCGCCGTGCCTGGCTGACTTTTGTATTTTTTTGATAGAGACGGGCTTTCGACATGTTGGCCAGGCTGGTCCCAAACTCCTGGCCTAGAGCGATTCACCCGCCTCAGCCTCCTGAAGTGTTGGGATTGCAGGGGTGCGGCTGCAGCTTTATACAGCAATGGTCAGTAAATGTGTGCGGAGCAAAAGAGTCTTGAAAGCACTCATGACTTCTTTCTGAGTGCTGCCAAGAGTTCACAGAAAATCTAATTTAAAACAAAACTAGTCGATTTTGAGAGGATCCTGTCTTTTCATGTAGAACCTCATAATTTATTGTTTCATTAGGGGCTTCTTTGAATTAACAATTCTGAGTAGAATAGGACTTTATTTTTTATTTTTACTTCTGAGACGGAGTCTTGTTCTGTCGCCTAGGCTGGAGTATGGTGGCACAACTCAGCTCATCGCAACCTCTGCCTCCCAGGTTCACGTCCCTAGCCTCAGCTTTCTGAGTAGCTGGGATTACAGGCACATGCCACCACAGCTAGCCAATTTCTGTATTTTTCGTAGAGATGGCATTTCGCGGTGTTGGCCAGGCTGGTCTCGAACTCCTGGCCTCAAGTAATCCGCCTGCCTTGGCTTCCCAAAGTGCTGGAATTACAGGTGTGATTATAGGTGTGAGCCACCGCACCTGGCCTTAGAATAGGACTTTAAAGTGATTTTTTTTTCCTTCAGAAGAAGTCTCACCAAATAAATTTAAATATATGCTGTATGTAACATAGAAACCTAAACTTCCTTTTTTTCAATAACAGCCACTGTATTTATGACATACTTACTGCATGGTAGCCACTAGTGTTAAGGGTTTTACATGCTTTCTTTTTTTTAGTGTGAAGTCACCTAAGAATTTGTGGATTTGGACTGAATTTAGATTCAGAAAGGCTTGAACATATCTAATACAACGTATTATTGGCTTTGCCTATGAAGCTGCTCAGGGGCAATGAATTTAAGAGACTAGTGCAAGGTCGTACATCCATTGTATGGCACAGCCAGAACCATTTGGACACACGCATCTGTTGAGTAATATAGACAACCTTCTTGGACATACCTGTGGTATGGTGCAGTCAGTCTCTCCTTTTTTTTTTTTTTTCCTGGCCTCTGGAAATCGTGTCTTTTTAGATACTGTAGTGCTTCTACTTCTATCTTTCCATCATCTGTGGAAAGGTAGGGTTAGTTAAAGTGTAATATAATGTGTCACTCATATAAATCTTCTGAGTTACCCGTCATTACCAGGGTATTCAAAGTGGTTTGCTAGTACTGGTGTGGATTTGGATTGTCTTTTTTGCCTTTGTGAGATGCCTGGAGTTAGCAGTTAACCTGTGGCCAAGAAAAGACCTTACTTCATTAGAACAGAACCCTAAACCAAATGATCTGATCATCTTATAGATAATACTGTAAATGAGAATGTAAGGAGAATTTTAAACTTTTTTTTAATGGGTAGTTTACACATAATGATATAGTAATCATCACATTCATCTCCTTAACTTTTGTCCTCTTAATTTGGTCGGTAGATATCAGTAGTTTTTAAGATCAGTTTCTAGTGGGGAGGGCAGAGTTTGTACCATTCTCTCATTCAACTGAAAATCATTTAGGCTTTTCTTTTTAGAAGATAACCAAAGTAATCTATGCTTCTGGTAGAACTTGCTAAAAATAGGGAAGTAGCTGGGCAAGGTGGCCTGTGTCTGTAGTCCTAGCTACTCAGGAGGCTGAGGCAGGAGGATCAGTAGAGCAGGTGGTAATGTGTTGGGATCATGTCTGTGAATAGCCACTGCACTCCAGTCTGGGCAATGTAACAAGACTCTATCTCTTTAAAAAAAAAAAAAAGAAAAAAAGAAAAAGTAATTTCGCATTCAGAAATTTGCTGCAGACATTTTAAAATAAAATAGTACCTTAATTTAAATTTAACAGAATACAACTGAAAGTAAAATTAAAGGAATTGCTGAACTTTGGTTACATTTGTTTTCTCAAACTTTCAGTCTTTTCTGCTTTACTATATTGTCCACATGCAAGAGAAGTATAAACAGAATATAATTAAAGGCTAGAGTCACCTATATAGGTCGTAAGTCCAAGTTTGAGGAAGAATGGAGAAATCTCAGGGACATGTAAAGTCCTGTTTAAAAAATTAAAAACCTTAAAACCTGTCTTAAATTAAGACAGCTAAAAATTTTTCAAGATAAATTAATGGAGAGATCAATGTCTTTTTCAGTATTTCAGAACTGTGGAAAAAAAGAGCTCTGCTACTTAAAAGTTGCTTTGAAATCCTAGTATACATAATTTTACTTGTTCCGAACAACCTTTGGTGGTATTTGTGTTTTTATCATTGAACACTGTTGAAGACTGATGGAGTAATGTCACTCTGGAGGTGACACTGCTTATCAGAGGAGTGGCCAGAATGCCACCCTTTCTCAAATGGCACTCTTGTTATCCCATTCACAGTTGCAACTTGGGAGTTAAGCAGGGAAGCCCTCTGAGCAGTTCAGAATATGTAGTACATGTATATGGTACGCACCAGCGTGTATGCACCATTTTCCTAAGTGTGTGTCCAGGACCTCTTGTTTTTGATCTGGAGGCCACTTGAATTCAGGATGTTTGTTCCAGGGTTCTATTCATAAGAAATGACAAGCTGGAAATTAGAAGTGGATGTGGGGCAAGGCACGGTGGCTCACGCCTGTGATCCCAGCACTTTGGGAAGCCAAGGTGGGCAGATTGCTTGAGGTCAGGAGTTCGAGACCAGCCTGGCTGACATGATGAAACCCCCATCTCTACTAAAAATACAAAAATTAGATGGGCATGGTGGTGCATGCCTGTAGTTCTTGGGAGGCTGAGGCAGGAGAATCGCTTGAACCCAGGAGGTGGAGGTTGCAGTGAGCTGAGATTGCACCACTGTACTCCAGCCTGGGCAACAGAGCAAGACTCCGTCTTTGAAAAATAAAATAAAAAATAGAAGTGGAGGTGGCCTGGAGAAGCTGGCATGCCTGACTGGGTAAGGTCATCAGCTTGGGAAGCACACAGATTGTGCAGCTCAACAGACCTTCCTAAGATCTCTTGGCAGGACTGGGTTTTTGATGACTTTGGGCTAGATCTTGTTCATGACCCAAATATTCATCAGGTGCTTACTATACCAGACGCTAGGTGTGTGATGATAAACAAATTAGGGTCCCTTCCTTGTTCACAGCCTAGGAGGGCACATGGTTTCATATATAAATATAAGACAGTATACTAAGGATTATATAATGTGATGAGTGGCATATAGTGGAAACATAGGGAAAATTGAGACTTCTGCTTCCAAGTGAAAGGAAGTCACAAATATCAACACTTTGTCAATCTTGTTTCAGTAACCCTACATTGCTTTTTTTGTGTGTGGTCTTGGGGAGTGACTAGGAGTTGTCCAGGTGGAATAAAAGGACATTCTAGGTAGAGAGAGAGAGAGAGATCTGTGTATATAAAGTGGACAGAATCTGACAAATTTTAGAGAAAACTTTATACCAAATGGGTAACCCATGGCTTCTGGTTCTCCTTCTCCTCCTCCTCCTCCTCCTTCTCCTACTTCTCCTCCTCCTCCTCCTCCTCCTCCTCCTCCTCCTCTTCTCCTCCCTCTTCTCCTCCCTCTTCTTCTTCTTTCTTCTTCTTTCTTTCTTTTTTTTTTTTTTTTAGACAGAGTCTTGCTCTGTCACCCAGGCTGGAGTGCAGTGGTGTGATCTTGGCTTACTGCATCCTCCACCTTCCTGCATCAAGTGATCTTCCCATCAGCCTCCTGAGTAGCTGGGACCACAGGCACATACAACCACGCCTGGGTAGTTTTTTGTATTTTTGGAAGAGACAGGATCTCGCCATTCTGCCCAGGCTGGTCTCAAACTCCTGAGCTCAAGCAATCCTCCCACTTCGGCTTCCCAAAGTGCTGGATTTACAAGCATGTGCCATGGCCTCTAGCCACCCATGGCTTTTAAAAGTCATCATAGAAATTGTCAAAAATAAGACCAGGTACGGTGGCTCATGCCTGTAATCCCAGCACTTTGGGAGGTGGAGGTGGGTGGCTCACCTGAGGTCAGGAGTTCGAGACCAGCCTGACTATCATGGTGAAACTCCATCTCTACTAGAAATCCAAAAAATTAACTGGGTATCATTGCATGTGCCTGTAGTCCCAGCTACTCAGGAGGCTGAGGCAGGAGAATCACTTGAACCCGGGTGGCAGAGGTTGCAGTGAGCCAAGATCGTGCCACTACACTCCAGTCTGGGTGACAGAGTGAGACTCCATCTCAAAAAAAAAAAAAAAAATTGTCAAAAATATACAAATAATGAGGCATATAACAAACCATCATGTATCTACCAACCAGCTTCACAAATATCAACACTTTGTCCATCTTGTTTTAGTAACCCTGCATTGCCTTTTTGTGGTTGGAGGAGTTTTATTTTTTATTGTATATATTTAAGGTCTACAACATGATGTTTTTGTATATAGTCATGTGCCACAACATGGCATGTATATACAATGCCATTCCCATAAGATTATAATAGGAACTGGAAAATCCCTATTGCCTAGTGACATGGTAGCCATTGTAATGTTATAGTGCAGTTACCTTATTTTTAAAATGAATTTTGTGTAGCCTAAGTGTACAGTGTTCAGAAAGTCTACAGTAGTGTACGTTAGTGTCCCAGGCCTTTACATTCACTCACTGACCCACCCAGAGCAACTTGCAGTTCTACCAACTCCATTTGTGGTAAGTACTGTATGCCGCACTATTTAAAAAATCCTTTAGGCCGGTGGCTCACGTCTATAATCCCAGCACTTTGGGAGGCTGAGGCAGGCAGATCACTTGAGATCAGGAATTCAATACCAGCCTGGCCAACATGGTGAAAGCCCGTCTCTACTAAAAATATAAAAAGTGGCCAGGCATGGTGGTGTGCCTGTAACCCCAGCTACTCAGGAGGCTGAGGCAGGAGAATTGCTTCAACCCGGGAGACAGAGGCTGCAGTGAGCCAAGATTGTGCCACTGCACTCCAGCTTGGGTGACAGAGCAAGATTTCATCTCCAAAAAAAAAAAAAAAAATCTTTTAGATCATATTTAGATTATATTTTCACTGTGTCTTTTCTATGTTTAGATATGTTTAGATAACACAAATACTTCCCATTGTGCTACATTTGCCTACAGTCTTCAGGACGGTAACATGCTGTTCTGGTTTGTAGCCTAGGAGCAATAGGCTCTAGCATATAGCCCAGGCTTGTAGATTTGTGTAAGTACACTCTTACATTCGCACAGCAGTGCTAATGCTGAATCCACCACCTTCCATCCTCTATCCCTATCATTAAGCCCCCTATGACTGGTACTTATTGATATACATATACATAGTGAAGTGGTTACTGTGGTCAAGCAAATTAACATTGCCATCATCTCATATAGTTACCTTTCTTTCTCTGTCTATCCATCTGCCTCCCTCCCTCCCTCCCTCCCTCCCTCTTTTTTCTTTTTCTCCCTTCCCCTCCCCCTCCCCTCCCCCTCCTCCCTTCCCCTCCCCCTCCCCTCCCCTCCTCTCTCCTCCCCTCCTCTCCCCTCCCCTCCTCTCCCCTCCTCTCTTCTTTTCTTTTTTCTTTCTTGTGGTAAGAGTACCTAAAACCTACTCTCTTAACAAAGTACCACTAAGCAATACAATGTTATTAACTTAGCCTTCATGTCGTACATTAGATCTCTAGATTTATTAATTCTGTGTAACTGCAACCTTGTAACCTTTGACCTATATTTTATCCCCAGCAATTTAAAGCAAATCCCAGACATTATGTAATTCCCTTTGTAAATAGTATGTGTCTGTAACTCATTAATAAAGATCTCCCCATGACATTAACACAAAACAAAATGAGGATAATTCCTTAATACTAGTCAATACCCAGTCCATACATAGATTTTTTTTCGTGTTAACACAGGTTTCAATATCTAAGGGATTCATTTTTTTTTTAGCATGCTAAGTTTTTCAGGGATGTTGTATACATGGGGCTTTACTATAATGCCATATTTTTATTTATTTCTTTGAAATGGCATATGATTTATTTGGTCTTATATTTGATCATTTAACTAATCAGGTTGGCCCCAATGGAGGGCTGTGCCTTAAAACTTTCTTGATTGCTTGTTTGTCACATAGCAAGGCCTTTTCAGGGATTCAGTGAACATTCAAATTCTGAGAGCTAGATTATAAATGGTTACGGTACTCCGACCAATTCCTTTGATTTTGCTTCAGTGTTTTTTGCTATTTTTATTTTTATTTTTTGTAGAGACAGGGTCTCACTCTATCACCCAGGCTGGAGCGCAGTGGCATGATTGTAGCTCACTGAAGCCTCCAGTCCTGGGTTCAAGCGATCCTCTTGCCTCAGCTTCCCAATGGCTAGGACTACAGGGGTACCCATGATTCCTGGATAAGATTTAAATTTTTTGTAGAGATAGGGTGTTGCTATTGTTGCCCAGCATAGTCTTGAACACCTGGCCTCTAGCAGTCCTTGCTTCAGTTTTCAGCTTCAGTGTTTAGTTCATGTCCTCCTCAGCCTTTAAAAGCTGTTGCCTAGCATGCCTTCTTGGCATGGACCAGCTCAGTGTCCTTACTCAGATGCTTGTAGCAGTCCCCACAGCCTCAGCTGATCTTTCAGGGTTGGGCCTACGTTGCCCTTTTTATTTTGAGGCTTTCCTCGATGACCTCAGCTTCTTTGGCTTCCTGTCCCTCTCCGTTTCTCCTACCCTGCACTCAAGACTTTAATTATATGCTGTTTTCCGTTGCTATAACTGAATACCTGAGACTCAGCAATTTATAAAGAAAATTTGTTTCTTACAGTTCTGGAGACAATGAAGTCCAGTGTCTTGAGGCTGCATCTGGGAGGGCCTTCTTGCTGGTAGGGACTCTCTGTAGAGGTGCTGCTAGTCCTTGCTGCTTGTACCTTCTGGAGTGCTGGGTTAAGCTGCACTCGGGGTTGCTTGAGCCACAGCTAGGGTGGCTGAGGAGTGCTGCACTGGGATGCAGAAAGCAGAGACCCAAGGGGGCCCTGGGCAGCAACCCCATGAAGGGTGCCTGGGTCTTTCTCCTGAAACCATTCCACCCTTCTAGAGCTTTGGGCCAGGGACGGGAGAGACAGCCTCAAAGATGTGTGAAATGGCAGGGGTCTTTTTCCTATTCTCTTGATAATTTCATCTATCAATAGTAATGTCCTTAACAAATGATCACCTAGTCACCGCCTTGGTTTCCTCTTCTGAGCACACTTTTTCACTCTTTTTAAAAAAAAAAAAAAACATGGAATGCTTCATGAATTTGCATGTCATCCTTGTGCAGGGACCATGCTAATCTTCTCTGTATCAGTCCAGCTTTAGTATATGTGCTGCTGAGGGAAGCACGTTTTTCACTCTTTATGTTGCCAGCCTGCATCGTTTTGAAGTCTTCCCATTCTGTTTTCTTTTTAATTGTGTATTCTGTCTTTAAGTCATTTCTTTGCTCTCACATCTCACTGAATGTGGTCAAAAGTAACCATGCAATATCCTGAATGCTTTGCTGCTTAAATATTTCTTCTGCCAGATATCTTAGTTTATTGCCCTCAAGCCTGCATTTCACAAAGACCTAGGACATGGACACAATGTAGCCAAGCTTGTTGCTACTTTGTGATAAGGATGGCCTTTACTCTAGTTTCCAATACTTTGTTCCTCATTTCCATCTGAGACCTTGTCGGAATGGCCTTTACTGTTTAAATTTCTACCAACATTTTGGCCACCACCACTTAAGCAAATCTTGAAGGAGATTCAGACTTTCCCCTAGCTCTCATCTTCTGAACCCTCATCAGAATCTCCCCTAATGCTCCACTTACAGCAATTATAGGCTTTTTCTAGCTTGCTCCCTGAAACCCTTCCAGCCTCTACTCATTGCCCAGTTTCAAAGCCACTTCCACATTTTCAGCTATCTGTTATAGCAGTGACCCCATTCTTGGTACCAATTTTCGGTCTTGCTATAACTTGCTGTAACTATTCTCTTGCTATAACTGAATGCCACTGACTGGGTAATTTATAATAAAAAAAAAAAGGGAAAATTATTTCTCACAGTTCCGGAGGCTGTGAAGTCCAGGAGCATGGTGCTAGCATCTGCTTAGCTTCTAATGAGGATCTTCTTCCTGCCTCATAACATGGCAGAAGGTATCACATAGCGAGAGGGCAAAAGTATGCATGTCAGCTCAAGTCTCTCCTCCTCTTCTTTCAAGCCCCTAGTCCTACCTATCATGGGAGCCCCATCCCGATGACCTCATCTCATCCTATTTCCTCCCAGAGGCCCCACCTCCACTCCACATATGAATTTGGGGTTACGTTGCCAACACATGAAAGTTGGGGGACACATTCAAGCCATAGCATATGCTAATTTTTTTTTCTTGGTAAGGAGTCTCACTCTTGTTGCCTAGGCTGGAGTGCAGTAGTGCAATCTCACCTCACTGCAACCTCCACCTCCCAGATTCCAGGGATTCTCCTGTCTCAGCCTCCCAAGTAGCTGGGATTATAGGCACACACCACCACACTTGGCTAATTTTTGTGTTTTTAGTAGAGACAGGGTTTCACCATATTGGCCAGGCTGGTCTCGAGCTCCTGACCTCAAATGATTCGCCCACCTTGGCCTCCCAATGTGCTGGGATTACAGGTGTGAGCCACTGTGCCTGGCCTAATCTTTACTGTTTATACTTCTCTTGTATGTAGACAAAATTAAACAGTAGAAAGGACAAGAACTTTGAAGCTAATGTAATCTGAATTCCTGAGTTTGTATCCTCATATTTTTAAAAATTGCGGTTACAAAACAAAACACATGAGATCTAACTCCTAACAAAATTTTAAGTGTACAGTGTTGTTAACTTATAGGCACAATGTTATACAGCATGATTCCTAGAAGTATTTCATCCTCTGTGACTGAAACTATATTCTTTGAACAATTCTCCATTTTCCTCTCTCCCCAAGCTCCTGGAATTCACCATTCTGCTCTGCTTCTATGAGTTTGATTATTTATTTTTATTATTATTATTATTATTATTACTGAGACAGGGTCTCTCACTCTGTTGCCCAGTCTAGAGTATAGTGGCTTGATTGGAGCTCACTGTCAGTTCAAACTCCTGTGTTCAAGTCATCCTCCCAAGCAGCTGAGAGTACAGGCGTGTGCCGGTATACCCAGCTAATTTATAGATTTTTTTGTAGAGATGAGGATCTTGCTATGTTGCCCAGGCTGGTCTTGAACTCATGGCCTCAAGTGATCCTCACAAGTCAGCCTCCCAAAGTGTTGGGATTACAGGTGTGAGCCATAGTGCCTGGCTGAGTTTGACTACTTTATATACCTCATAAGAGTGGAATCATGTGCTGTTTGTCCTGTGACTGTTATATTTCTCTTGCGTAATGCCTTCAAGGTTCATTCATGTTGTAGCATGTATCAGGATTTCCTTTTTTTATGGCTGAATGATCCATTGTATGTATATATCACATTTTGTTTATCCATTCATCTGTTAGTGAATATTTAGGATGCTTCTACACTTTGGTTACTGTGAATAATGCTGCAATTAACATGGGAGTGCAAATAGCTCTTTGGGATCCTGACTTCAATTCTTTTGGATAAATACCCAGAAATGAGATTGTTGGATCATATGCCTCACTTTTTAAATAAAGGTTTGTATTATGGAACATGTGCATTGTTCCAAGTAACACAGAGTGGGTTTTTCCTGTCTGGGATCCCTCTTTTGAAACCAAGTGTCCATATAGTTTGAGTATTTTCACTGTGGTTTATCGTAAGTACTTAGTATTTCTTGCTTAACTAATGCTTTATTATTATTTTTTAGAGACAGAGTCTTGCTCTGTCAACCAGGCTGGAGTGCAGTGGCACAATCATAGTTCACTATAACGTTGGACTCCTGGGCTCAAGCAGTCCTCCCACGTCAGCCTCCGGAGTAGCTAACACTATAAGTGCATGCCACTACACCCAGTTAATTTTAAAAATTTTGTGTAGAGATGAGGTCTCACTGTGTTGCCCAGGCTAGTTTTGAACTCCTAGTCTCAAGTGATCCGCCTGCCTCAGCTTCCCAAGTAGCTAAGTCTACACGTATGTGCCACCATGCCTGTATTTTTAACATAGCGATATGGGGTCTTGCTATGTTGTTCAGACTGTTGTTGAACTCCTGGCCTCAAGCAGTCCTCCTGCTTTGACCTTCCAAAGTGCTTGGATTATAGGTGTGAGCCACTGTGCCAGGCCTCTTTACTTTTTTTTTTTTTTTTGAGACAGAGTCTCGCTCTGTCACCCAGGCTGGAGTCCAGTGGCACGATCTCAGCTCACTGCAAGCTCTGCCTCCCGGGTTCACGCCATTCTCCTGCCTCAGCCTCCCAAGTAGCTGGGACTACAGGCGCCACCACCACGCCTGGCTAGTTTTTTGTATTTTTTAGTAGAGACGGGGTTTCACCAGGTTAGCCAGGATGGTCTCGATCTCCTGACCTCGTGATCCGCCCGTCTCGGCCTCCCAAAGTGCTGGGATTACAGGCTTGAGCCACCGCGCCCGGCCTCTTTACTATTTTTTTTTATCTTGTACACTATTTTTTATCAATAACACTAAGAATTATTTTGGAGCGAAGTCAACATTTCCCCACAAAAACCCTTGTATTCACTGGTCGCTCACAGCAGCTGTGTCATTGAGGAAGTGTTGACACTGCTTTTGGTTTTTAAGTGACTGTGTTATTACTTCCAAGGGGTGAAAAAAAAATTGCAAGGTTGGAATTTTCTGGTTTGTTAACAAGACCAAAGATATAAAGCCAAGAGGGGGAATATCTTTCTACAGAATAGTGGTTAAAAAGCAAAAAAAAAAAAAAAAGCTAGAATTTTGTGGAAATTAATAGGTATTGCAAAAATAATCTTTGACCAGAAAATGAAGGTTGCTGTTTTTTATGTTATTCTAAAGTGTAGGACAGTTTAACCAGCTAGGATTTTTAAGGTTGTCTGGATCTTTAAAGGATATTGATAAAAATGCACATACACATTTAGCTTTCTTTTAGAAGATGACTTGATTTCCTAGGACAGAAGTTATTTCATAGCTGTAATTTCAGTAACCATGGGTGTTAGCTTTGAAGTGGTTGATAAGAAGCTCTCTGATTCTCCTCTATTCAGAGAAGACACAGTTGTAGCCATTTCTCTGATTTCTCTCAGTTTTCGCCTTAGAACTAATAAAAGAGGGTTCAATGGCTTCAGCATGCTCAAAGCCAACATGGGGGTGTTGAATTCTCCAGGAAAAGAGAGATCCTGTTTTCTCAGTTTGTTGTTGGGGTTTTGTTTTCGACATTTTTTTGACAGCTGAGATCCAGATCTCGTGACTTGTGTTCTGGCCAGAGGACCCTAAGCTTTTTGTGATGAGTCATTTCCTACTGAGTCCTGAGGCATTGGTCCTGGAATCCCCAGCTCAGAGCTGGGGGCAGCAGATCCAGCCACTGCAGCTGGGAGGGAGTCCAGGTGTCAAGAGGAGAGGGCTGAGGTCTTCAGGGCTGGTGGCTTAGGGTATATGAGTAGCCTGACACAGGCACCCATGTCCCCTGACCTTCTCTGGCCATCTGAATGCAGAGTGACCTCCAGTCCCCTGGAAGATTGCTAAGAGCAAGGCAGCTCCTCAGCCTCTGAGGAGTTAACAGCAGGTTATCCAGAGAGGGTCTCAGGCTCCTTATCAGAACTGAGCTAGAGGGTGAGTTAGGCCTGTGGAATGCAGGAGCAAGAAAGCCAAGTTATTAGATACAAGGTCAAGGCCTGCCTGTTAAGCAGCAAGAGCAACTTAGCCTGAGCTATTTAAATCTCTTCTTAGAAATTCCCGCTGGGTTGAGCCAGCAAGGGGAGTGTGGGGGGTGAGGGTTAAGAGGCTTCAGCTGTGGGGAAGGAAGGGCCATGGACACTGAAAACAGCAGGCCAGGCCTGGATGTCCTGAGAGCCTAGACCTAAACAGAGAGGTTTTTAGTGTCCTGGTAGGTCATTTTAGCCTGCTTGCAAGTGAACGGGTCTTAGGGTGTAAGGGACATATTCAATGATGAGCTTGAAAACTGAGAATCACTTATGGGAATCTGGAAATGGGTGTAGTTTTAAATTCAATGTAGACAAACCAAATTCCTCAATTTTTCCCAAGTGTGAATTATAACCCTATAGTACAGAACTGTCACTTAAATTCATGAAAGTACTCTTTACCAAGCCTGAAGCAAATTGGTGCGTTTGAGTGCTATTACTTACCAAGAAATAAATATATAAATCAGAAAGCTGAGCTTTGGAAAAAAGAAATAAATATGAAGTCATCCAGTAATCCATTCTGAGTAGATGAATGATTAAAGACATGTGAGGTGAGGTTGCTTTAGATCAAGGGAAAACTCACCCTAGCCTCTTGGTTCACATGGGCACACAAAACAGTGCAGAATTTATTCCTTGGCTCTGTATGTAATACAGATTAGATTCCAAAGTCAGCTGAAGCTTGCCTCATTGATCACAGAATCCTAACATTTAAACCAATTTTATCATCTTTAAGAAAGTTGGAAACTTAATACCTTTAGAGACTACAGAAACGCTTAGGCTGTTTAAAAACACTCTCATTCAGATGCCTTCTTCCCTAAGGTCATCTGGCCCTAGGGTATCTAGGGGCAGATTGAATTGGCTAAGATTCAGCAGGCTTCGTTGGTGACTTAGGAGGAGATGGGGGCATGTCATCAATACAAAGGCATAGTCCATCTGCTCAAAGAAGTTTATAATCTGGTGAGGAGCTTTACTCACAGATACCATAAGAAAAGATAGATGAGAATAATGAATGGGAGAGTACTTAGATGGAAGATTCCAGATCAGAATGGCAGTGCTTTTGAGAAAGCCTGTCCTTGTTTCCGTTGGTGTTAGAGACCACACAGAGACAGCACATTGCCTTTGGATATAGTCCCCATTCCTATTTTTGAGGACATCTGGGTCTCATGGACTGAGGTTAGCCGTGTGGACATCTCTCCTAGATATAGTTGCAGAGACACACTGAGCAAAGTAACCTTTTCTTGGTGCCCAGGGTCACCTTTCAGAGCCAAGAATTGTGCTGCTTTAAAAGGCTTTGTTTTGGTGTCCTTGGATGCATTCGGGGATTGAAAGGCTATTAAAACTAAAACAGCCTGTAATCTACTGTTTTGAATTTACAGGTTCTCTCCTGTCAGTCACAGCTTCTCAGGGCTGCCATGGTGGCCAGATCTAACACTGGCCCTCCACTCTCTTAACAGTGATCTGGGAAACCACACATTCCCTTCTGTTAGAATTGAATCTGAAAGACAGTGGGAGGGCTCTGAGTGGGGGGGCCTGTGAAGAGGTGTTGGGGGTTCGTGTGGGGGTTAGGAGGTTCCCTTCTGCATTGTGCATGAACTGAGCCCCAGATTTTGGCAGCTTTGAAGACTGATTTGCATCTTGGTTCCTGGTGTTTTCTGGATAAGCTGAGGTTGCAGCATATGACTTCTGTCTTTGATAGGCCTCCCCCCTTTTCCCTCCTACTCTTGCCTGAATCAATTTTGTTATGGAAAGGAAAGAATGAAAGTTTTCTTAGAGAAAATAAGAAGAAGCTGAATGGAGGAAGACCCAGGGCTGAGCAAGCCTTGGCCTGTCCGTCAGCCACTGTTCGTACAGCCTAAATATACTGAGCCCTGCGAAAGGTTCAATGGGATGTCATGGACCCTGTCATCAAGAAGCCTAGCCTGTAGTTGGGAGAGAAAACTAACAGACCTGAAACTCCTGATTAAAAGTAGTGGTTTTGCGTCTTGTGTGAGTTCAGAGAAGAGTGATTTAAGTCAGGGGCTTGGCATTGGGCGGGGGTGGGTGTGGGATCCAAGTGGGATTCAAGTAAGTGGCCATGGATGACTTTGTGAATCACCACTTAGGAAGTGGCAGAGGTTAGGGACAGATGTAGCAGCACAGATGAGGAACTCATTTCAAAGGAAGAATCATAAATGTATGGCCGGTTCACAGACTGTTGTGAATCTCTTGGGCTTCAGGTGTGATTTTCCCTGGGCTGCGGGAGAGGGGAGGTGCCCAGGAGCAGCCCAGGTTGCTCTAGTACAGATGGGACACGTTTTGGGAAACATTGGTAAAGGATGGGTAAGGCAAAGCAGATAAATTTACTTCCCATGAGAGACAGAAATTGGGGAAAAGGCATCCAGGGACAGCCTGGTGGTTGTCCCTCTATTACAGAAGAGCAGGTAGCAAGTAGCCCTAAGAATGACAGGACATGGGAGTGACAACAGGATTAGCACCTCAGACGGAGCCGGTATTCCCGCAGTCTTTGCCCCAGGTTCTTTCTTATCCAGCATCTGTCACATCTGAAAACATCATGATGCTTATGAAATCAAGGTCACATTCAACCTGCATGTGCACCAGCTGGTTTTATACCAAAGAAAGCTCTGTTCTTCAGGCACTGTGGCTCTAAGTAGTTATCGTTCAGTGCATTGTGCTTTGTCAGACTTGGTGAGTAAGAAAATATGGATCCTCAGTAAAAAAACAAAAACCCTATTAGGACTATTAGAAGAACAGGTGAAATCCTAGTGGCAAATACAGTGGTTTAGTAAATTCTTCACATCTGAAAGCCATCGTATCATTTCTCACATAGTTAACACTTAATGGAAATATTCTTTACAGATGAGCTTTGAATTGCTGCCTCTTGCTCCTGCCTCCACCTTCCAAAGCAGCCGGACTCAATGGCAGATTCCATGCATGGCTCACTTAGGGAATGGCCTAATCTGTCCCTCCTCCTGCCTGCTCCCTTGGGCCACACCTTGCACCCACCCCAGCGATCATCACCTGCAAATCATTATTCGCTCCAACTTTCTTCAGCTGTCTTCTCTGATACATTTGCTTTTCCCTCTCTCCCCTTTTTTTGAGGCATAAATACTTCCCACCTGACCCCATCAGAAGGATAAAAGAAACAGCTGGGAGTTGGTCAGGTGTAGTGACTCTCAATCCTGGCTACACATTATAATAAGCTGGTCGGGTTTGAAAAGCACCAGTGTTTGGGTCCTATCCCCAGCGATCCCGTTTCACTTATTCCAGGCCTCAGAATTTTTAAAGCTATCTAGGAGATTCTCATGGGCCATGGGATGGAAAACCGCCTCAGGGAGGTTGAAAGGTGTAACAGTGCTAACAGGACACCTGTCTCATGGAAATGGAAACTGAAAGATTTGGGATGGAAATTGGTATGTTTAATACCTTTTGCTACTCAAGCGCCGAATGTAGGACAGATCCCCACGAAGCTCTCCTCCTCCCGTCTTCCTCTGTTACGTAAGCCTGCTTTCTATTAAGCAGCAGCATTCAAAATGAAAGAAGAGCTTTCTTTTATTTGCTTTAGGATTTCTGTGGTATTGTTTTCACTGTGCTGCGGTTGAATGTGACTTGAACGTCCTCACGAACTCACCGGTGCTGCCTTTGCCTGAGTGGCTTTCGTCACGTTGTTTAGCCTCTCTGGGCCTCACATTGTAGTCAAGGCAGTACTCAATGCTGCAGAACCCTTTACAGCTGGAGGATTTGGTCCGTCACATGGAATCGAGGGAGACATGCTTTGGTCCATGAACACATACAGTAGTAGCCTTTGTCCTGTGATCTGAGGAGGCCCAATACTAGGCTTTAGAAGGGTACTTGGGAGAAAAAAAAAATTTTTTTTTCTTTTGTTGGATAAACAACTTTGAAGTGTCTCTGTTCATCCTTGTAAGAAAGTGATGACCAAGAGGTAAACTGTAATAATTCTCTGAAGTTTTTTGAAGGAGTCAGTGGGAAATTAGATCTGAAAAGAAAAAGCTATTGATGGGCATTTGAAATCCTCATTCAGCTAGTCTCTAACCTCCTGTGTTTTAGGTTTCATAAAAATTCCTGCAATAAGTATATTTTGTCATCTTTTACATGAGAATATTTTGTGGTGTAATGCTCATTTTTTTCAAAACTATCATGGGCCCAAATGCTGGGTTGTGCATTGAGAAAGGCCTTTGAACACAGGAATGCCAAAACAGGAAAAGTTCATAATTTTTTTTGCTAAATTTGATTCTGAGGAACAACAACAACAAAAAACTGAAGGCATAGTTTCTTTTCTGAGTCTGGTAGGTGACCTGGCTGTAGCTATAAGTAACCTCTCAAACACCACTCAATTTCTTTGGTCTCATTGACCTTCCTTTTTCCTTTCTGTAATTACTGAAGAAGGCCCTTAAAACCCATGTAGGACCAAATACAGAATCTAAACTCTGTGATTTCATCACCACAAAAACAGGCTGGAGACACAGTCTTCTTCCTCTCAGGAAGCTGCCTCCCTTGAGATCTCTGCGACTCTGCAATTTATAGTGGTGCCTTTGTAGCTTTAAACTCAGAAAGGAGTTTTCCCCTGCTGCCCTTAGAGAAGTTTTATAAATGGGTTGCTGTAGGTGGGGAAGAGGCCAGAGAGAAAGTGCGTGTGTACACGACCTGTTAGATTTAATTTTAAGGGTGCACACACGTCGGTGAGTCCTCAGGACAGAGGGTCTGAGAGTGAGCATGCTGTGAAAGCGGGCGTGCTGTGGGCTGTGATGGGTATTCTTTTATACTTGTCTGTTGGTTGTGGTTAGGACAGATGAGAAGCCTGCCTTTTCTGCTGAGGTGTGCTTTATGAAAGGAGACTTGGCTGAAGGACATGCAGCAGCTGGGAGACGATTCCCTTCCTGGCTGCCAGGGCCCTCTCCCTTTTATGAACCTATCCTGGGAAACCTCAGGTATTTGAGCTGTGACTGTTCACCAGGTGGTGCTGTCCTGCAGGGAATGCTTAGATACTGTGCCGGTGAGGTCAGCAACCTCATGTAGGAAAAACCTAGGGTGCTTAGAAACTCTTGGAGCATTTGCAAGCTGTCACTGAACGTGAGTTGAGGCTTTTTTTTTTTTTTTAATTATTATTATACTTTAAGTTCTAGGGTACGTGTGCACAACATGCAGGTTTCTTACATATGTATACATGTGCCATGTTGGTTTGCTGCACCCATTAACTCGTTATTTACATTAGGTATATCTCCTAATGCTATCCCTCCCCCATCTCCCCACCCCATGACAGGCCCCAGTGTGTGATGTTCCCTGCCCTGTGTCCAAGTGTTCTCATTGTTCAATTCCCACCTATGAGTGAGAACATGCAGTGTTTGGTTTTCTGTCCTTGAATAGTTTGCTCAGAATGATGGTTTCCAGCTTCATCCATGTTCCTACAAAGGACATAAATTCATCTTTTTTTTTTTATGGCTGCGTAATATTCCATGGTGCATATGTGCCACATTTTCTTAATCCAGCCTATCATTGATGGACGTTTGGGTTGGTTCCAAGGCTTTGCTATTGTGAATAGTGCCGCAGTAAACATACGTATGCATGTGTCTTTACAGTAGAATGATTTATAATCCTTTGGGTATATACCCAGTAATGAGATGGCTGGGTCAAATGGTATTTCTAGTTCTAGATCCTTGAGGAATCGCCACACTGTCTTCCACAATGGTTGAGCTAGTTTACAGTCCCACCAACAGTGTAAAAGTGTTCCTGTATCTCCACATCCTCTGCAGCACCTGTGTTCCCTGACTTTTTAATGATCGCCATTCTAACTGGCATGAGATGGTATCTCATTGTGGTTTTGATTTGCATTTCTCTAATGACCAGTGATGATGAGCATTTTTTCAAGTGTCTGTTGGCTGCATAAATGTCTTCTTTTGAGAATTGTCTGTTCATCTCTTTTGCCCACTTTTTGACGGGATTGTTTGATTTTTTTCTTGAAAATTTGTTTACGTTTTTGTAGATTCTGGATATTAGTCCTTTGTTAGGTGGGTAGATTGCAAAAATTTTCTCCCATTCTTGTAGGTAGCCTGTTCACTCTGATGGTAGTTTCTTTTGCTGTGCAGAAGCTCTTTAGTTTAATTAGATCCCATTTGTCAATTTTGGCTTTTGTTGCCATTGCTTTTGGTGTTTTAGCCATGAAGTCCTTGCCCTTGTCTATGTCCTGAATGGTATTGCCTTGGTTTTCTTCTAGTGCTTTTATGGCTTTGGTCTAACATTTAAGTCTTTAATCCATCTTGAATTAATTTTTGTATAAGGTGTAAGGAAGGGATCCAGTTTCAGCTTTCTACTTAAGGCTAGCCAGTTTTCCCAGCACCATTTATTAAATAGGGAATCCTTCCCCTGTTCCTTGTTTTTGTCAGGTTTGTCAAAGATCAGATGGCTGTAGATGTATGATGTTATTTCTGAGGCCTCTGTTCTGTTCCATTGGTCTGTCTCTCTGCTTTGGTACCAGTACCATGCTGTTTTGGTTACTGTAGCCTTGTAGTATAGTTTGAAGACAGGTAGCATGCCTCCAGCTTTGTTCTTTTTGCTTAGGATTGCCTTGGCAATGTGGACTCTTTTTTGGTTCCATATGAACTTTACAGGATTTTTTTTCCAATTCTGTGAAGAAACTCATTGGTAGCTTGATGGAGATGGATTGAATCTATAAATTACCTTGGGCAATATGGCCATTTTCATGATACTGATTCTTCCTGTCCATGAGCATGGAATGTTCTTTCATTTGTTTGTGTTCTCTTTTATTTCATTGAACAGTGGTTTGTAGCTCTCCTTGAAGAGGTCCTTCACATCCCTCGTAAGTTGGATTCGTAGGTATTTTGTTCTCTTTGTAGCAATTGTGAATGGGAGTTCACTCATGATTTGGCTCTCTTTGTCTGTTATGGCATATAGGAATGCTTGTGATTTTTGCACATTGATTTTGTATCCTGAGACTTTGCTCAAGTTGCTTATCAGCTTAAGGAGATTTGGGGCTGAGATGATGGGGTTTTCTAAATATACAATCATGTCATCTGCACACAGGGACAATTTGACTTCCTCTTTTCCTAATCAAATACCCTTTATTTCTTTCTCTTGTCTGATTGCCCTGGCCAGAACTTCCAACACTATGTTGAATAGGAGTGGTGAGAGAGGGCATCCCTGTCTTGTGCCAGTTTTCAAAGGGGATGCTTCCAGTTTTTGCCCATTCAGTATGATATTGGCTGTGGGTTTGTCATAAATAGCTCTTATTATTTTGAGATACGTTCCATCACTACCTAGTTTATTGAGAGTTTTTAGCATGAAGACTGTTGAATTTTGTTGAAGGCCTTTTCTGCATCTATTGAGATAATCATGTGGTTTTAGTCTTTGGTTCTATTTATGTGATGGATTACATTTATTGATTTGCATATGTTGAACCAGCCTTGCATCCCAGGGATGAAGCCAGTTTGATCGTGGTGGATAAGCTTTTTGATGTGCTGCTGAATTCAGTTTGCCAGTATTTTATTGAGGAATTTTGTATCAGTGTTCATCAGGGATATTGGTCTAAACTTCTCTTTTTGTGTCTCTGCCAGGCTTTGGTATCAGGATGATGCTGGCCTCATAAAATGAGTTAGGAAGGATTCCCTCTTTTTCTATTGATTGGAATAGTTTCAGAAGGAATGGTACCAACTCCTCTTTGTACCTCTGGTAGAATTTGGCTGTGAATCTGTCTTGTCCTGGACTTTTTGATTGGTAGGCTATTACTGCCTCAATTTCAGAGCCTGTTATTGGTCTCTTCAGGGACTTAACTTCTTCCTTGTTTAATCTTGGGAGGGTGTATGTGTCCAGGAATTTATCCATTTCTTCTAGATTTTCTAGTTTATTTGCATAGAGGTGTTTATAGTATTCTCTGATGGTAATTTGTATTTCTGTGGGATCAGGGGTGATATCCCCTTTATCATTTTTTATTGCATCTGTTTGATTCTTCTCTTTTCTTCTTTATTCGTCTTGCTAGCAGTCTATCAATTTTGTTGATCTTTTCAAAAAACCAG
>NC_045444.1:44752918-44765427 GCF_002776525.5 Piliocolobus tephrosceles
TTTTTTTTTTTTTTTTTTGACTCTATCTCCTTCAGTTCTGCTTTGATCTTAGTTATTTCTTGCCTTCTGCTAGCTTTTGAATTTGTTTGCTCTTGCTTCTCTAGTTCTTTTCATTGTGATGTTAGGGTGTCAGTTTTAGATCTTTTCTGCTTTCTCTTGTGGGCATTTAGTGCTATAAATTTTCCTCTACACACTGCTTTAAATGTGTCCCAGAGATTCTAGTATGTTGTATCTTGGTTCTCATTGGTTTCAAAGAACATCTTTATTTCTGCCTTCATTTCATTATTTACCCAGTAGTCGTTCAGGAGCAAGTTGTTCAGTTTCCATGTAGTTATACAGCTTTGAGTGAGTTTCTTAGTCCTGAGTTCTAATTTGATTGCACTGTGGTCTGAGAGACAGTTTGTTGTGATTTCTGTTCTTTTACGTTTGCTGAGGAGTGCTTTACTTCCAACTATGTGGTCAATTTTGGAATAAGTGCGATGTACTGAGAAGAATGTATATTCTTTTGATTTGGGATGGAGAGTTCTGTAGATGTCTATTAGGTCGGCTTGGTGCAGAGCTGAGTTCAAGTCCTGGATATCCTTGTTAACCTTCTGTCTCATTGATCTAATATTGACAGTGGGGTGTTAAAGTCTCCCATTATTATTGTGTGGGAGTCTTAAGTCTCTTTGTAGGTCTCTAAGGACTTGCTTTATGAATCTGGGTGCTCCTGTATTGGTTGCATGTATATTTAGGGTAGTTAGCTCTTCCTGTTGAATTGATCCCTTTACCATTATGTGATAGCCTTCTTTGTCTCTTTTGATCTTTGGTGGTTTAAAGTCTGTTTTATCAGAGACTAGGATTGCAACCCCTGTTTTTTTTTTTTTTTTTTGCTTTCCATTTGCTTGGTAGATCTTCCTCCATCCCTTTGTTTTGAGCCTTTGGGTTGCTCTTCTCAAGGAGTATCTTTGTGATGTTCTCTGTATTTCCTGATTTGAATGTTGGCCTGCCTTCCTAGGTTGGGGAAGTTCTCCTGGATAATATCCTGCACAGTGTTCTCCAGCTTGGTTACATTCATCCCGTAACTTTCAGATATACCAATGAAACGTAGATTTGGTCTTTTCACATAGTCTCATATTTCTTGGAGGCTTTGTTCATTTCTTTTTACTCTTTTTTCTCTAAACTTCTCTTCTCACTTCATTTCATTCATTTGATCTTCAATCACTGATACCCTTTCTTCCACTTGATCAAATCGCCTACTGAAGCTTGTGCATGAGTCATGTAGTTCTCATGCCATGATTTGCAGCTCCATCAGGTCATTTAAGGTCTTCTCTATACTGGTTATTCTAGTTAGCCATTCGTCTAATCTTTTTTCAGGGATTTTAGCTTCCTTGCGATGGGTTCAAACATCCTCCTTTAGCTTGGAGAAGTTTGTTATTACTGACTTTGTGAAGCCTACTTCTGTCAACTCGTCAAAGTCATTCTCCATCCAGCTTTTTTCCATTGCTGGCAAGGAGCTGCGATCCTTTAAAGGAGAAGAAGTGCTCTGGTTTTTAGGATTTTCAGCTTTTCTGCTCTGGTTTCTCACCATTTTTGTGGTTTAGCTACCTTTGGTCTTTGATGATGGTGACCTACAGATGGGGTTTTGGTGTGGATGTCCTTTTTGTTGATGTTGATGCTATTCCTTTCTGTTTTGTAGTTTTCCTTCTGAGAGTCAGGTCCCTCAGCTCCAGGTCTGTTGGAGTTTGCTGGAGTTCCACTCCAGACCCTGTTTGCCTGGGTATCACCAGCAGAGGCTGCAGAATTGCAGAACAGCAAATATTGCTGCCTGATCCTTTCTCTGGAAGCTTCATCTCAGAGGGGCACCTGGCTGTATGAGGTGTCAGTTGACCCCTACTGGGAGGTGTCTGCCAGTTAGGCTACACAGGGGTCAGGGACCCACTTGAGGAGGCAGTCTGTCCGTTTTCAGAGCTCAAACACTGTACTGGGAGAACCACTGCTCTCTTCAGAGCTGTCAGACAGGGACGTTTAAGTCTGCAGAAGTTTCTGCTGCCTTTTGTTCAGCTGTGCCCTGCCCCCAGAGATGGAGTCTATAGAAGCAGGCAGGCCTCATTGAGCTATGGTGGGCTCCACCCAGTTTGAGCTTCCTGGCTGCTTTGTTTACCTACTCAAGCCTCAGCAATGGCGGACACCCCTCCCTCAACTAAGCTGCCGCCTTGCAGCTCTATCTCTGACTGCTGCACAGCAGTAAGCAAGGCTCTGTGGGAATGGGACCCGCTGATTTTGGCACGGGATATAATCTCCTGGTGTGCCGTTTGCTAAGACCGTTGGAAAAGTGCTGTATTAGGGTGGGAGTGTCCTGATTTTCCAGCTACAGTATCATGGCTTTCTTTGGCTAGGAAAGGGAATTCCCCAACCCCTTGAGCTTCCTGGGTGAGGTGACACCCTGGCCTGCTTCGGCTCACCCTCTGTGGGCTGCATCCACTGTCTACCCAGTCCCAGTGAGATGAACCAGGCACCTCAATTGGAAATGCAGAAATCACCTATCTTCTGTGTCGATCACGCTGGGAGCTGCAGACTGGAGCTGTTCCTATTCGGCCATCTTGGAACCCTACCGCATGTTTGAGTGGAGGCTTTTTTTGAGGAAACATTAGGCATTTGATGTGGGGGTGACCACCTGGTTCACATAGGGTTCTCCTCTGCACTTGGCTTAAATGAGATCTCAGCTGACCCTGAAGTCAGGGAAAGGCTGAACCCATCTCCTGTATTACTCCCTGTTTCCTTCCGGAGAAAAACTCCTATTCTCCGTTGTCATCTTTGAAGTCCTGGTGGGGAAGGCAGCAGGTCTTCTGGAGCTCCTCTTTAAACAGACTTAGGCAGAGGAGAGGCCTCCATCCAGCCTCGGCATGCACAAACCTATTAGCACCCTGGTGCCCTGCCAAGGTGGTTTTTTTGGCCCAAACGTGACTGCACATGATCCCATTCTTTCTGGCAGTGAAGCCCAGCAGGATTGACTTGGCCAGGAGCCTAGTTGGTGGTGTGTTTGAACACGGAGAGCACCCTTGAAAAAGAATGTTTTCCAGGAAAGGTGTAGCAGTGAAAAGGACATTTCCCAGCGAGATAGGCTCTGGGTCAGTCACAGGAGGTCCTTGTTGGAATCTTTCAATGAGCAAGCATGCATGGAGCATCTGCTTCTCCTTGTGATGAGAATGAGAGCGGGAAGGTGGTGGGTGAGGGAAGACCAGCCCTGGAGAAACTGGTAGGAAGGGAGCTTGGGCGGAACAAAGCCAGTGCTGCAACTCAGAGGCCAGCCAGGTGTTCCAAGCATAGAGAAAGGGCTGGCAAGACTCTGGGTGGGTGGCGGGGCGGGGGGGTGTTGGCGTGGACATGCAAGTGATATTTGAGCTGTACCTGGAGGATGACTAATTTCCAGAGTGAAAGAGAGGGTTTCAGGTTGAGGGAAGAGAAAGAGGAAAGGTGTGAAGTTGAGTGGTGTGTTTGGGAATGGTGCATTTTTTAGAAACCTGGGACTTCTGAGGGGTGAGGCAGAAGATAGGAGAAGGAGGTGCTTAGGGGGACTTCAGCACGCTAAGGGTTTGAGAGTGGTTCTTGGCACGTTATCTTAAACTTTTAAAACATTTCATTGTGGACTGGGCTGTAAACCTGTTAGCTTCACATAAAGAGAACACCTGAGATGGTGGTAAACCGGGTGCATCTAGTACCTTGCTTAAGAGCAGGTGCTTCTCAGTTGATGTCCTGCCTCAGCTTGGACAGTGAGCATCTGAGGAAGGAATGAATTCTCTTGTTTTTGCCAACGCCCTGGTCACTCTGCTTTTACTGGGCTTGACAGTATGTACATGTGATGTCTTTTTCTCCATTACTGCTGCTTTGGAATTTTCAGGGACGTCAGAGCTGGTGTTTATAAACTCTGTGCCTCTTGTCTCATAGGGAAGAGTGCTGACAGGTTTTCTTTTTTCCAGTTCTCTTGCCAGCTTTCTATGGTCAACTTGTTTGGAGGAACTTATGGGCACCCCTGAGTGAGGGAGACAACCACTCTTTGTTGCAAGCAAGTGGCGTGTGGAGTGAGGAGAGTTGAGACCAGGGATGTGCTCATAGGGAATCCATGCTTGGACAGGCCAGGTATTCAAGATATGTTATTTTTGGAAAATTTTGAGGGCTTTGAAAGTAAATCAGATTTCTTCAGAGAAACTTAAATCGTTATCTTACTGTGTTAAAGCACTCTTACTAATAACATGTGTGCTTTAATACGCTCTTTTGAAGCTTTTCTAAGATTATTGACTTGTGCCCATTTTAGAATGGTGGGTCCCTTTGTTATGTCTAGCATAGTACTTTTCGATTGAAAACATTTAATATATGTTGACTGAATGGCTTACTATCTTTATTTACAGTTTAAGTACAGTTGTCAGAAGTATAACTGATAAAATTTTCACATTTTTAATAAAGTCAGACTGGCTGTCTAATCTATCATTTTCATTCTCCTACCCTCACTCCCCATGAAAAACTTCATAAAGTTTAATGACAAGGCTCCTTATAGCTCCTAGAAGACAGACAAATAAGGAAATGTTTACAGGCTGCCTTACCTCAAATGCTCTTCATACATTGGCTTTTTAGGGTCATGTCAGTTAAAGCTGGCATAGGCTCTGCCTCATGCCTGTTCTACAGACTATCCTGTTAATTTATTCTGAGTTGTCATCCCTTTTCTTCCCCTGGGTTTCAAGGAGGATTTTCTAGTTGTATGTGGCTTTGGGAACTTGAGGAAACTTGCTAACCATGTGCTGAGCTCTCCCTGTACTGTATAGTCTTATATGTAAGTTGTGAAACAGAAATGCCTATTTTAATGCCAGGAATGATGACTCTCGCCTGTAATCCCAGCACTTTGGGAGGTTGAGGTGGAAGGATCACTTGAGTCCAGCCTGGGCAACACAGCGAGACCTCATCTCTACCAAACCAAACAGAACAAAACAAAAATGGCTGGGTTATGGTGGCATGCACCTGTAGTCCCAGCTACTCAGGAAGCTGAGGTTAGGAGGATCTCTTGAGCCCAGGAGATTGAGGCTACAGTGAGCTCTGATGGTGCCACTGTACTCCAGCCTGGGAGACAGCATGAAACGCTGTCTTAAAACTATTTCAAGAGGTTTGGTGAGGCTGGAGGCCCCTAATGTATACGATCTTTGTTCTAGTCATCTTTTTATTTACATTCCGTCTCCAATGTGTAGAATGTAGTAGGATTCAGATATTCCCTCCTTTAAGAAAGAGAATTGGCTGAGAATGGCGTCTCCAATCCCATCTTAAGTGAGCACAGCTTGGAAGACTGTGGCCATTTCTGCCCAGCCATGCACAGTGGAGGCAGTAAGCAGGAGTCCCCAAGACATCCAGGACCAAATGACTGCTTGGGGGTGTTAAAGACACTGACCTGGCTCTCTTCTCTGTGGGTGTTGGAAATACTGCTCCAAGGGAACAGGAGTCAAGGTTAAAAGAGCTTCCAAATTGCTGTGAGTTCTTGAAATGTCTGAGATGTGCCCGTTGTACTCTGCCATCTGTTTTGTGTGACTTGCCAGCAGGATTTCATTTTCTGCAGTCACTTCTTCTGCCATACCATGCTATCCATGAGGAATGCAGTGGCCACATTGCTCCTCAGAACTTTGGGGGATCCTGCCAAAAGGCAGAACTTCTCCACAGGGGCAGGGCAGAGGAGTACATATTGCAATTCCTGTGAAGCTTTAAAAATTAGGATACTGGGACTCACTTGAGGTGTGCTGAACTAGAATTTGGGGGAGGAGGAGTCCCTGCTATGTTGTAGTTGTTTTTTTAAAGCTCCACAAGAGGTGATAGTGTATATCATGAAGTAAGATAGCCACATATGGGCCAGGCACGGTGGCTCACACCTGTAATCCTAGCACTTTGAGAGGCTGAGGTGGGCAGATTGCCTGAGCTCAGGAGTTTAAGACCAGCCTGAGCAACATGACGAAACCCTGTCTGTACTAAAAATACAAAAAAATTAGTCAGGCATAGTGGCACATGCCTGTAGTCCCACCTACTTGGGAGGCTGAGGCACGAGAATTGCCTGAACTCGGGAGGCGGAGGTTGTAGTGTGCCGAGATTGCACCACTGCACTCCAACCTGGGCAACAGAGTGAGACTCTGCTTCATAAATAAATAAAATTAAGATAGCCACATATGATAAAGAGTTTAAAGGATACATAAAATTAGTTACCAGAAGATCTGAAGAAATTGCCTGCTTAAATTCAGTGATGCATACAAAGAGTGAGTAGTATTTTTAGAGGAACATATTTCAGAAGCCTCAGATCTTCAAATTTTTTTGCTGTATATTAATGACAATTCTATAATAGTCATTAATATTTGAGATATTTAACTTTTGAAAAATATTTGTGTGGGGAATAAACTTAAAAAACTCTTTCTTAGCCGAGCAGATGTTTAGGGGAACTTTTTTGAATTCCACTGACCTGTTTAACCAGTTGACACTGCCAACCCAAACATTCTGTTGTGCCATAATTCATGTTGTAAAACCATTTTATATTTTTCACTTAAAATTGCATGCGATAGCATTTTCTATTCTAACACGACAAAGAACAAGAAAAATGACATGGAAGAGGAATTTGCTAAATTCAACAAGAGTTTAGGCTTACTGAGAAATCCAGGTGGAAATCTGCTTAAATGGAATTTTACGAGAGATTTGCATATTGAAACCAAGCCTTTCTTCCTGTGGTAACACGTTTCTCAAAGTAACATTGAAATAGCAATTTAAGTGTATTGCCCATAGAGATTTATCAGAAAGGAAATTTATTTAGAAAGTTGTTTTTTCCCCCCGCCTTCAGTTTTTGTTTGGCAGAGAATTCACTAATTTTTCTCCTTACCTGGGACCAACTTTAGAAAGTAGATAGGAACTTAATAGCAAAGATCATGTTAAATGGTTTTGTGGTTTTAGACTGCATCTCTCTTTTGCAAATTCCTTTTCTGTGAAAGAAAACCTTGCAACCCATTGCTATTTGACATTTTATTAATTTGGTGGGTTTGAGGGAGAATGGTGAGTTTCAGTTTTGAAGTTGAAGAATTTTACAATTTAGGAGGGACTGACCCTACAGATGGCCTATCTCCTGGTTTCCTTGATCTCAATGGAAACTGCCTTGTTGATGTTCCAGATGGCCTCTTATCATTGAAACCTGTTGTCACTTGTTAGTCCTTGACATGACTTTTCCCATAGTATTTGATTCTACTGATCACTCCTCATCAAAGCTTTCTCTTCTGGGTTCCTATGCACCATTCTTTTCTCCTTTTTTTGAGATAGGGTCTGGCTTTGTCACCTAGGCTGGAGTGCAGCGGCACAATCTCGGCTCACTGCAACCTCTGCCTCCTTGGGCTCAAGCGACGCTCCCACCTCAGCCCGTCAAATAGCTAGGAGTACAGGCGTGAGCCACCAGACCTGGCTAATTTTTCTTGGTATTTTTTGTGGAAACAGGTTTCACCATGTTACCCAGGCTGGTCTCAAACTCCTGAGTTCAAGTGATCCATCTGCCTCGGCCTCCCCAAAATGCTGCGATTACAGGCATGAACCATGGTGCCCGGCCCCTTTGCACCATACTCGACTGCTTTGTTTTTGCTTCTTTAATTTCCTCTTAGGTCCTGCTGTATCTGCCCTCATGTTCCTGGTTCATCCTTGGTGGTTTTCTTTTAGTCTGCTCAGCCTTTCTGGGGGAGACCTCAATAATTCTGTGGCTTCAGCCACCACCCACACTTCAATGGACCCCCCAGGTCTCTCTGAATTCATCCTCCTCTTAGACAATCTTTTGGACATTTCTGCTTGGATGACTCATAGGTGCTTTTAACTCAGGATATCCAAACTGAACTCATTTCCCCCCCAGTTATTGCCTGCTTCCTGCTCTCCACTCCAAACCACTCACCCCATGCTTGTCTGCTTTTCCCATTTTGGTCATTGGCACTACTTTCCACCCTGTCACTCAAGCCAGAAATTTGTGACTCATCCTTCAGCCTTCCCTCAGCCCCATTTTAAAATTGCTGATTACATTTTATCTTAATTTCCTAAATAAAGAAGGAAAAGGCAAACTTAAGTCATTCCACTGTGAAAGGAAAATATCTTGGGCCCCCAAATCGCTAAAGCTAAAAGAAAATCCAAGCTGGGAACTACTTAGGGAAAACCTGCCTCTCATTCTATTCAAAGTAATCCCTCTGCTCACTGAGATAAATGCACATCTGATTGCCTCCTTTGGAAAAGCTAATCAGAAACTCAAAAGAATGCAACCGTTGGTCTCCCACCTACCTGTGACCTGGCAGCCTGCTCCCCATTTCCAGTTGTCCTGCCTTTCCAGAGCGAACCAATGTTCATTTTACATATTCTGATTGATGTCTCCCTGAATTGTATAAAACCAAGCTGTGCTCTCATCACTTTGGGCACATGTCATCAGGACCTCCTGAGGCTGTTTGAAGGGTGTGCATCCTCAACCTTGGCAGAATAAACTTTCTCAATTAACTGAGACCTGTCTCCAATTTTGGGACTTCACACCACTAACATTTAATTGTAAATGTTTAAAACTTATCACTGGGCCTATATAAACAGGTGTAATAATACAACACATTAGTGACCATTTCTATAATACACATTTCATGCTAGATATAGTCCTACAAACTTGTCATGTTTTATTTCTGATTTTTCACAGCTATTCTGAGGTATGTCATCTCTGTTACAAGTGAGGAATTTAGGGTCAGAGAGCTTACATCCAGGCCCAGGGGCACAGGGCCAGGAAAGCATGGTATAGTTGGGGTTTAGACCACACGGGCTGGTGTTGGTTGACCTGACCCCAACACCTTTGCCTTTGGTATCATGCTACCTTGTTTTGAGTTGTTTCCATAATGCCACAGCACTGTTGTAGATCTCTGGCAAGCAGATTGACTTTGGGTAGCAGGAACTGGTCTTGTTCATATCTGAATCTGTTAATGTATATTTTTTCTTATAATCAGTGGTAAAGACATGACTCTTGATGGTCCATCTCATCTGTGGCTTCATCTAGATACCAGCCCTGGCTCTTCCATGAACTATTAGCTGGGTTGCCTGAGACAAGGACAGTAGGATCATGCTGCTTGCCCTCTCAGAGTTTTTATGAGAAGGAAATGGATTGCTGTACAGGAAGGTGCTTTCAAATTCAGGGCATTTTTGAAAAGTTGTGTTCAATTGTGGGACTTGATCATTTGCTGGCTTACACGAGCCCTCTTTTTTAATAAACGATAATGTGAACATAGAAATTCTGGATTTCTGATGTTGATGCTGAAATCGTTCTTGCACAGGCAGAAAAGGCAAGAAACAACCTTGTTTTTATAGCATATATAGACCTAAATTTTATTAGTCCTAAGTAAAACTAGTTTAGAACAGGTAAGGATATGATCTACAAAAATCATACAGAACCTTTTTGGGTATAGGCGGGTGAACGAAAGCAGAGTCTACTGAAGTTGTTTTTTGTAGAGATGGGCTCTTGCTATGTTGCCCAGGCTGGTCTTGAACTCTTGGCCTCAAGTCGTTCTCCCACCTTGGCCTCCCAAAGTGCCGTGATTACAGGCATGAGCCACCACAATTGGCCCTCTTTATTCTGTTAAATTGCTCTTGGGAGCATGGATGGACTTTTGTGCTGTACCACAGTGAACTGTGAACTGTAAATTGAGACCTGGCTATTCTGTATTTTGTTTCCTCATAGGTCCCTCCTTTGGCCCTGTTCTGAAAAGGAAATGCTCCTTTTTCTTCATAGGTCTCCCTCTTCCATCATATTTGGTTTTTAAAGTGTGTCTAAGGAGAGGGCCCTTTTAATACATATATAAACCCAATCTATTGTGGAATTTAGAAATTGTGTAACTTTTAAAGTCTTGGGTTTTTTTTTTTTTTTTTTTTACAACATTGCCCTGTAAATTTGGGGGCAGTGCTGTGTATTTTGCAGAGTTGCTTTGACTGAACTTGACAGACTATGGCGCACATTAGGTCCTTGGCAGGTGGTAGCCCTTCCCATCCAAACTTACTTATCAGAGGCCTAAATGTTCAGATTTTAAAAGGGTTACACTGGTTTATGTTAAGATTCAAGAAGAATTTATGTAAGTGTTGAGAAAGGGAGGGAGGAGAGTGTATAATAGCAGTGGTTCCTGGGAGTGTGGACCATCAGGGACTGCTTCATCTGCAACAGGAGAGCTGTACCCCAGACCTAAAGAACCGAATTCCAGGGTGGGGTCCAGCAGCCTGCCTCTTAACAAGTGCCCCGGGTAACTCTGTTGCACTTAACTGGCCTAACGTTACAGATTTCAGCCTGAAGTCCACCGGAGGGGTAGTGAGGACCTCCCCAGAAGGTGGAAGCAAATGGAGAGGAGCTGGGACTGGTGAGACAGAGCCCTGTTTGGCAGTCTACCAGACAAGGAAGGGAGGCCATGAGAAGGAGGAGGGGCTTTGAGTTTGGTGAACTAAAAAGGATGGTGCTTTATCAGCAGGAACCTGGACCCAGACTAGTGAGTGGGTTTTGGAAGTACGGAGAGGAAGATGGGTTTAGTTTTGGACATGTTGAGGTATGTGTAGCCAGGGTTGATGACAGCAAGTTGGAAATAAAGTTGTGTAACTGTAGCACCATATGTGCTATACCATATGTAGCACCATACAGTTGTTTATCTGTAGCACAGATAAAGAATGGAGAAACAGATTTGTGACTTGCCTGCATAGAGGCAGCAGTTGAAGTGGGTATTCTGGTCATTTTTTCAAGGGTGATAGCACAGAGAAACGAGAGCCAAGAATAGACTGATGTGGGATTGAGTGCTTGGGAGTACAGCATTTGTTTCTCTTTCAGAAGAATAAGTGAAAATGCTTAGGAATACATAGTGACATTTTTTTTTTTTTTGTTTAAGAGCCTCACTCTGTTGCCTAGGAGCAAGTGCAGTGGCATGATGAGAGCTCATTGCAGCCTCGAACACCTGGGCTCAGATGGTGGTCCCACCTCAGTCCCCCAAAGTGCTGTGACTACAGGCATGTGCCACCACACCCAGCTAATTAAAAAAAATTTTTTTTTTTTTTTGTAGAAACAAAGTCTCACTGCTGGTCTGAAATTCCTGGACTCGAGTGATCCTCCTACCTTAGCCTCACAAAGTGTTGATTACAGGTGTGAGCCACCACACCCAGCCTGTGATACTGTTTTAAATTAAATCAGGTTATCGGAACAGCATTGCAGTTTTGCTGTTTACCTTTAGGCCCCATGCTGTGTAACAGAGACTTGTTCTTGGATGTCGTTTTACCTGGAAATCCAAGGCTTAGGATGCCAAGGCATTGTTTTAGTGCCTGTCTTTCCTCCAAAGGAAGAAGTGGAATGAGGTGTTAAGAGCTAAGGTGTGACCTTAGAGCAGGCTACTGAGATTCTCTAGGTCTCAATTTCCTTATCTGTTGAAAGAGGATAATTATAGTTCCCACCTGGTGGTTGTGAGGACTAAACAGGAGGATGTCTGTGAAATAAGTATCTCTACTTCTGCCATTGCTTTTGTGGTTGGTTGCTGGATTTGTGAAGTAAAGGTCTTCCGTTTGTATTGCTAAATCTTCCATTTGTATTGATTTACAATATCGATGAGAATTATAAAAACTGATGTCAATTGGAGATGAATGCAGTTTTATTTTTAGTGAATTATCAGTACATTGAAATATGGGCTTTATTAGGTTTGTGAGAAGGCAAAAGAGAGTTGGCTTGAGAAGTTTTACAGCATAAAAACAAGAATCAGATATTTTAAAAATTATTTTATATCCAGCTTTGTTGCAAACTCACATATTTTGCTGTACCAGGAAGATGTTTTGCTGAGACCATGAAAACTTAGTACATCTGTGCAACATCTTCATTATATCTACAACAATTTTACATTCACTGTCTCTAATTCAAAGCCATTCAAGAAACATGTGTCTTGTTTTCCACTGGGTTCTAATTGGGCTGTTTTTCCTTAGTGGGAGACATTTGGACCACACACTTACATTTAGGAAATAACTTGGTAACTGGGCTACATGTGCAAGAGTGTATAAAGAATGGTCTCAGTGTGGAAAAAGCAGCTTCTGCAACTCCCTTTTCCTCCCCAAGAAAAGTAAGCTGTGTGTATGTGTGTGTGCATGTGTTTTCTGTGCTGCTTCACAATAGTGATTTTTGTTCTTTAGGTCTGAGATATGTTTCATACTGTCTGTGTTAATAGAAGTGGTGACAGAATCAGTGATCAGAGGTTTCATTGCAGAGTTACTAAGAGCTTTAATTGAACCTTTCACTGGGTTTTAGAGGAAAAACATCTGATGTTCATACATGACACGTAACATACCTTCAAGTATAAGGCTTGAAAACTTCATAGGTTTGATTAGTTTTATGGGACGCCTACAAATAACATGTCATCTCCACCCATAGGAATTAACTCTAATTCCAAATTTAGTTGAAGTGGTGTTCCCTCTCTCTCTCTCTCTCTCTGTGTGTGTGTGTGTGTGTGTGTGTGTGT
>NC_045444.1:44765437-44796893 GCF_002776525.5 Piliocolobus tephrosceles
TGTGTGTGTGTGTGTGTGTGTGTGTGTGTGTGTGTGTGTGTGTGTGTGTATTTGCTTGCTGTTGGGTTGGGTTTGAATGCCTTCAGTTTAGTTCAGAACTACCACCCCAGCTCTTCCAGAACTGAACGAGGCTTGCACCATTCTGGGAAGTTTGGCTGCTGCCACAGCTGAAATACTGAGCCAGACTTAGGTTATTTTATTAGTCTAGAAAGAGTATTGCGCTCTTGCAGCTGTTCCTAACTATGAAAACAAAAACTATCTCGGTTACCCAGGATCCATGAGAAATTGGCAATGGCCCAGTTTAAGTCCGTGTATTTTGGACTCTGAATTATATTTATCTTCATACGGGCATCCCCTGATTTAGGGCATGCAGCTGGGGAATGACCTGTGACTGTATGAGGCAGCGGGGGCGGGAGAGGCCAAGCCTTGGGTATCACATTCACTAGGAAGCCTGATCCAGTGAACCAAAACACTGCAGTTTCCAGAGTACAAGTACTTTCAGAAAGAGTGAGGAGAGCCCCAAGAAAACAGTACAACCAACAGCATGTATTACAAACACCTGTCTCAAATATGAAGTGTGGCATTTTGTTTTTGTACATTATCTCTCACAGTAAATTTCTGGAGTCTTTCTCCTGTCATGCCAGGCCTGGTTTTTGTAGATAGTAACTTGGTGGTGATGGACTTTCTTGATAAATAGGGCTTTTACAGACTATCTGAAAATAAATCATGGAACTTGCCTTTAATTGCTAGCAGTGACGTGTATGTGACATACTCCCTCCTGCTAATGTGTGCCAGTCAGTAGGTTACTGTTTAATTTTCTGAATTTTAATGGGATGATGCAGTAAGAAGGCGCTCCCCAGAAGTGGGCCCCTCAATCTTGGACTTCCCAGCTTCCAGAACTGTGAGCCAAACAGAATTTTATAAACAAATTTCTATTGTTTATAAATTACCCTCTCCGTGATATTCTGTGACAACGGTACAAAATGGACTAAGACAAGGGATCTGTAAACTTGGATGGGTGGAGAAAAACGTAACTGTATTTTCACTAACCTCTAGCCAAAATATAGCCATTGCTCCAATCATAAAAGTGGGCAACCAAGCCACGTAAGATCAACAGGACATGTAACTTTGTCACATGGAAATTAACTGATTTTTGTATCATATTATGGAAATAATTTACAATACATTTATGCCCATTGCTGTTTTAAAAACTGCAGTAGTTATAAAACCTGCTGCTGTGTCTTATTTATGCGTTAAGCACACTTTGGTGTATCAGGTTTGCTTTTTAAACATTTTGCTATCTGTGTTTCAATATAATTAGTTTTCTTTGTAATAAGACTTTCTACTTAAAAATCATTCAAAAACACTCTGAAGGTACAGATTGCTAAAGCCATCCGTGGCACTTAAAAGGTTACAGATTCGTGCCTTGGATATGGTACCCTTGTGTCTTTCTCATCCTTGTTTGAGACTAGATTTGTTAACTTTTTTTTTTTTTTTTTAAGTCTTAACATACTTGGCCTTTGTTTTCTAGCATGACTTGTCTGTGACTTTTATCATCTGGAGCTCTGGTATTCCCCTTTTGGGGCTGTTGGAGTTAATTAAAAAATTAAGCCTTCAAGTCCAACACAGCTTAAAGGAAAAAAAAAAGAGAGAGAGAGAAAAAATAAAGCCATTGTCTATGCCCATATGCCCTTTCTCACAGGCTTCTGTGAGACTGCTTACTGCAACGAAATGTTTATGGCCAAGAATGGTTTCCTTTACAAATTCCAGAGGAGAGCACAGTGATGCGTATGCTGCTGATATCATTGCTTTAGCTATGGGAAGAGATGATGCTGTGTGGCTTGTATGAATTTGATTCAGCTCTCCACTGCAGTATCACTGCAGGCATATCTTGGTTAATTTAGAACTTGATATCCAAGGTTAAAACCTCACTAAATTTATTAGACTGTGTAAAATTGCCCAGAGAAAGACATTGAGATCATTAGGCCATTTCTCACTGCATCCTGTCACTGTGTAACAAGCTTTATGCAATTTATTCACAAGAAATGAGGCAGTTTTCTGAGTTTTTCTTGAATACCATGGTTGCTAAGTTCTGGGTGAGTGTTAGGAATAGGAGCAGCCTTACTTGTATGACACGAAGGTGTCTGTCTCCCCAAATCCTCCACATTGGCTTTCTAGCCCAACTCCCAGGGTTCTCCCCCTGTGGGCTAGTGAACTCAAGAGCTTGCCCATTTTGGCGTGTGTTCTGTTGCATGGTACCTCCAGGTCACACGTGGACGACACTGTAGTTTGAAATAACTGATAACTTGGGGGACTGTACTGTAGATGTCTCTCAATGGAGGCAGTTTTTTGTTTTTTGTTTTCCAGGATAGATTTGCAGCATGGGATGCTGCTCTAGGAGTGAAGTGTGTGTGAGCGTGTGTATGTTTGGCCAAAGCCAATTTATTTTTTCCACCTATTGAGCAGCTTTGCCTTTGTTTGACTCTCACCACTCCTTGGGGGCTGGTGTCTCTTCTGTTCAACTGAAAGAGGAGGCCTACTAGACTGACCGCCTGGTCAGGCTGGGGATCCAGACTGCCTGGATGCACGCTGAGCTGTGTGACCCTGGGCAGGTCACTAGCTTGTCTGTGCCTCTGTGGAATGGAGATTAATAGTACCTTCCTCAGATGGTGGTTGTGAGGATTTAATGAGTACATGCATGCTAGGTGCTTAGAACAGGGCCAGGCATATGGTTAGTGGTAAATAAGGGTTGCTGGCTGCACATTAGAATCACCTGGTGGAGTTTTAAAACCCTGCATGGGTATTGAGAACTCCAATCCTAATGAAATTAGGGCCTGGGGAGGTTATAACCTTGTTCAGCAAGTCATTGCACGTCACTAATAAGTGGAGGACTTTTTTTGATATCTTATGTTCTGGGCATTAAGTGAAAGATCCATCTGTCAGCTACATGAGCAAGAGATCATTCTGTGATGAATAGCTGCCTTTCACAGGCATCTTTGAGGCTGTCTGACCCTTCACTTTGAGGCCAGATCCAGTGCAATTTAAAAATTTTAATTTCCTTAGGTTTATAATACCAGATTTCATTCAGCTGGCACTGATTGAGTGCCTTTTAACACTTTCTGAAAATGTCTTCAAGGTCTCTTCTCTTTTTGTAGTAAAAGCTTATCACCCATACAGTGGCCTCCTCTGAGGGGTTCCTTTTTCATCTGTGATGATGGTTTATTATGTACTGTGATTATAGTGGTCTTAGGAACAAGAAAGTTTCCCCCTTAAAAATTATAATGCCTACAGGTGGAAGAGACCTGAAATGATCCAGTCCAACAGGAAAGGGAATAGTATTCTTGGTGAAATAACAACTTGTCCAGAATCACTTTGTATACATAATGCCTCTCTCTACCTGTATTCTGAGAGTTGTAATTGCACATCAGGAAGGTGGGCAGTGTAAGTTGGGGATTGTAGCTCTGTTGTATTGACACAAGTAGGAAACAACAGGAAGGAGAAAGGAAAAGAGAAGAGAATGTAATTCTCATTGTGGTTGTTGTGGAGCTAACTGCCATAAGGATTGGGACTTGGGTTTCCAGTTACACAAGAAAATACCCTATGGCCGGCCCTAGCCACGCCTTCCACAGAGTTATGTGACAGGAGGAGACCACACTCAGACCATGGTTCATACTCAAACCCCAGGTGGTTCTCCAGGAGCTTTTTAGCTGTGTGGCTACTGGGGCCCTGAGGTGATGCTGGTGTCCATAACTGCTACACTTTCATCCTCATGCAAAGCCTCCCTTTCTTTGAGGCATGTATTCTGTGCTGTCCTCATCACCTCCCTATTTCCCCTTCCCCCCAAGTTCATTGAGGACTTTGGAGGGAGCTGTTCAGTGCCTGAGATTTAAAGTCAGGCCTGATTCACATCACAGATTTGCCTTTACTAATCCTGTGGGCTTTATCATTGTCTGGAATTGTTCCACATCCAAAATTTAAAAATTGATTTAAAAGAACCAGACTCTTTTCAACTTCCCCATTCATTTATTCTGACTGTGTTTATTCTTTGATCTCTTTGAGACACCATACTTTTTCTCTCTGGCTATCCTACCTCTCAGGGCTTCATCCCCTTCCTGACCAGCCTTGATTCCACAGCACACCACTCTGAGCACTCCTGTATTGGCCCCTGCACTGTGAACTCCTGATCATTGATCAGATCCTGCATTCACTGGACCATTCCTGGATAGTTCTTGGGGCTGAGCATCAGAGGAGGGAATTGCACAGCACAGCTTATTTATTTAATTATTTTAGCCCAAGTGTTATTTAAAAGAGCAAAAAAGAGTAGAGGCCTCCTAGGGACAGGAAGAAACAAAACAAGCAGTGCAAGTCTGCCTCTAGCTCAGCATAAAAGCTTATTGCCCCACTGGGCCATCTTGTTGATGGGCATCTTGGAGAAGCAGTCAGACTGCATTGTAGGCGGCAGTTTTCTTCAAAGCCTCAAAAGGGCACATGAAAGCCTTCAGATGTGGGAACTCATCCAGGCACTTGGGCTCAAACATGCGGTTCTGATCCAGGACGTCATAGATGTGAAAATCTACAAAGGTGAGCTTTCCCTTGCAAACCATGAGAATTTCTCCCAGGAACATGGAGAATTGTTTCAGTTGTTCAGGTAGCTGTTCCAAGTACTGAGGTTTCAGGGGTTTTTTTTGTGTGTGTTTTTTGTTTTTGAGACAGAGTCTCATTCTGTCACCCAGGCTGGAGTGCAGTGGTGTGATCTCGGTTCACTGCAACCTCTGCTTCCCAGGTTCAAGCAATTCTCCTGCCTCAGCCTCCCCAGTAGCTGAGACCACAGGTGCGTGCCACCATGCCCGGCTGACTTTTTGTATTTTTAGTAGAGACGGGGTTTCACCGTGTTAGTCAGGATGGTCTTGATCCTGACCTTGTGATCCATGAGAAAAGAGAAGCCTCCCAAAGTTCTGGGATTACAGGCGTGAGCCCAGCCAGGTTTCAGTTTTTCATGGTCAGAGATGTAACAGTGCTGTATCAGTTGTGTGTGGAAATTGGTTGCTTGGTTCTCTAAAATGTCCACTTGAATCTTTTCACTCTCACCACACATGTGCTTGCCAGCAGTGTAGCACAAGATGGCATTGCTCTGGGTGACCTTGTTCTTCCCATCCATGAAGTTGGGCAGATTAGGAAAGTCCAGGTCTAGCTTGAATATCACATCCAGCCATTGGCTTCAGTCGTAGTCAAGAGTTTCCTGGCACATGTACCATTTCTCCTCATAGGACGTATCCATGAACTGCAGGAGCAGGCAGATGGTGTGTGCCAGCCCGCAAATATTCCACTAACCCAGAACCATAGATGAATTGCACGATGTGATTTTGATGATGTTACTTGTGAGCCTTGAGGATAGGAGCAGTTTCATAATCGGGTGTTGTGGCCTGGTCTGCAGCCTAGTTTGGATGATCAGAGCTGTTCAGCTGTCCGTTTTATTGTTTTTGTTTTTTCTGAGAATCTCCCTCTGTTGCCCAGGCTGGTTTCAAAGGCCTGGGCTCAAACGATCCTCCCGAAGTGCTGGGATTACAGGTGTGAGCCACCATGCCCAGCCAGCTGTCCTTTTAATCTCTTACTTGCCTTCCTCTCATCTACAGGGCTATCCTACACCTTCACTGCACCTCTTACCTTGTTTTCACCTTGTAGAGAAAATGGAGGCATGAATGTTTTTAGCTTCTTGCTCAGGTTTATCCACATGTTGTCTTCTTTCTCTATCGGATTGCACTTGCCTTTGGGTCCCTTGTTCTTTGGCACAGGGTGGCTACGTATGAATGCTTGTAGAATGAAACGCTGCAATTGCTAACCCAACACTCATTCCTTAATTGGAAAATTAGGTTCTAACTCAATTTCTGCCACTTGCTGGTCCAGGAGAGCCAGGGCAAGTTTCTCCATTGCTCACAGTCTGTAGAAGGATATTAATTTTACTGAAAGTTATTAAAGGATAACAGTCTGTTTTTAGGTACAATCATTCCCTTTGAGAATTATAGATTAAAATGATGTTTCTCCACAACCATTCATTGATGTTGAAATTGGAAAACAAATACTTTGCTGGGGTGGGGAGCAAGGCAGGGTCTGACCATTCAGAGGCCCACAGCCTAGTGAAGGAAGCAGATGTATAAACACTTAAAATAAGATGAAGAAGGCTTCTAAGATGAGTTGATTCTGTGGTGTGTTTTGAAGTGGGCTTATGAAATTCTTTTGCTTTCTCTAATAGATCTAAACATCTATGTGAATACCTGGATGATATACAGTACTAGTGACAATATTGGAGTTTTGTCTTCTAGTTAGCAGTGTTTTGCTGCTGTGGTAGGGAGGTAAGTCTCAGCTAGGGAGCACACAGGTGACAGGGAACTGAAGACAGCCTGTAAGTGAGCAGGAGCTCACTGCAAGACTGAGCTCTGCTTTGCACAGTAGCCATTGGCCTGGGAAACATCATGATTATTGCTGGAAATGCTGCCCTTTCTGAGACCTTCCTTTTTTGAAGGAGAATGTATTGATTTCAGATTTTTGGCTACTGTCTTTGCACTTATCCCTTCTGTGTGCCTATTTGAAATACCCGAATAAAACCTACCTGCAGCCAGTGCTTCTGAAAGCCTGATATTTGAGCAGATCTTACTGTGTTAAATGTGCATTTTTTCATGTATACACCAAATTATTTTGACCATAAAGTTGAGAATTAGTACTTGCTACTAGAATTCTTAAATTATTAGTCCAAACTCCTTGTTGGAAGAGAATTGCTGTTGATTTTGATTTCCCTTCCATAACAACCCTGCCACTCATTTAAAGACTTTTTTTTTAAGTGTTGTGTGTAAGGTACATTGCTAGATGCCATGGGGGATTTGTGGAGTTCAACATTTTTCACCATAATTTTGATCTGTCATCATATTAGAACAAGGCAGGGTGTAGAATTAGAGAAAAGATATCTTTTGACCATTGTAGCCTGAGAAGGCTTTATGGAGGAGATGCTGTTAGAATTTGGATTGAACAATTCCCTTTACAGGCATATAAAGATGGCTCTTGTACTTAGAAGGGAGTAACTTATTTTATCTTTTCCTCCAAAAGTGAAATTTTCTTTCTACCAAGTACTTATCAAAGTACTAATTTTCTAGCAACTTGAAATACTGGCTAAGGTAAGGTGTTTTTGTTGTTGGTTTGTTTTGGTAGAAACTTTTCCCGAAACAACCTGTATGAATGTACAGAATATTTTAAATAGAGGTTGAAGGTGATTTCACCACAATAGTTTCCACTTAATTTTAGTGCATCAGAACTTAAGCATTTGATTTCCAATTTCATACCCAGAACTCTTCTAAATTCACATTACTTGTGACTGTAAATTTACTATGCTTTTTAATAACTCATACTTAAATCTGAAGTCTTTTTTCTTAGGACAAAACTATAAAGAAAATAATAGTAGAATAGAGGTTCAATTTGTAGTATGGGTTGTTGAATAAAGAATGAATGGCTGGATCTATGTGTCTTGGAGAATAAATTATAGTTTAATGTCATATTTTCCAGCTGTGCAAATTAAGAAAAATCAGGCTGGGTGCAGTACCTCATGCCTATAATCCCTGTGCTTTGGGAGGCCAAAGTGAGAGAATCACTTGAGCTCGGAAGTTTAGAGACCAGCCTGGGCAACCTAATGAGACCTCCATCTCTATTAAAAAATAATAAGCTGGGCTTGATGGTACATGCCTGTAGTCCCAGCTACTCCGGAGGCTGAGCTGGGAAGATAACCTGAGCCTGAGAGGACGAGACTGCAGTGAACTGTCACTGTCATGCTGCCACTGCATTCCAGCCTGGGCAACAGAGTGAGACTCTCTATTTAAAAAAAGAAATATGTAAAAAAAAAAAGAAGAACCAAAGGCCAATTCTTTACTTATCAGAATTACTTAAGGGTTGTTCTAACCATCCCCCCACCCTGACATACTTTTCTGGATGAAGCATCTGGATCCTGGAGAAGTTCCATTAGTTGTTCCCAGTGATATTGGCAAGGTCTCTGTCAATTCCTAGGATTTCTCCATTACTGTGGGGAAGTGTGAAAGAAATCCTGGAATGTCAAAAACTTATCAAGGGCTGGTTTTTCCCAGCCTCCTAGGATCTCCTAGGAATGATGAGACATGGCTCTTGCTTTCAGTAAATTTCTGTGTACAGGGTTTTCCATGAGTTCCTAGCTAACAGCTAGTGCCCTGTCTAGCAGACGGGTGTGTGTGTGTGTGTGTGTGTGTGTGTGTGTGTGTGTGTGTGTGTGTGTGTTTGTGGTCTCTTACACTTTCTCATATTTGCTTTAGTCTGTATTGTTTATCTTGCAGGCTGCTTTTGACTCCCTGCTACCACCACTACTTTCTTGTGATAAACTGTATGTTGCTAATATGAAGAACAGTTCTAAAGGTGTCATATAGAAGGCATGATTGTTAGGTGAGTCAGACTGACTAGGTTTTAAGAACTTTTCAAGCTCCTAACACTGAGGATGTTTTTGATGCTTCTTTGAAGCAAAGAAGGAAAATTTCTTAATTTATATGTACCTTAGTTTACAGAGCTTCACTTGTAAATGTTGCTACTCGGGCTTTATTATTTTTGACAAAAGCAGCATCTTCAGATAATTTTGCTTTGAGGCCAGGTGGATAGTTTGATGGGAGAAGCTCCTTCCATTAGAGCGTGCACAGAGTATGTGTGTTTAGGTATTTGGGGTAACTGGACTGAGGTTTTAAGGTTAATTCAGATGTGGATATGAAGAGATACTGCTAAATGCAGCATTTTCCTCCCTAATGCTCGTTGTCTGATGTCACATGGATTTAACTGAATTTTCTTGCATTCCTTGCAAGTGTGAATATATAGGAATGTTCTTTGTCAATTATAAACTGCTATAAATGTTGGTTAATTACTTGATTTGGAGGAAATCGTTCATCTGTGTTCATTGCAGCCTGTCAACAAATACTGAGAACAGGGTGGGTGCGAAGCCTGTGTTCTGGCTTCTGTTTGTATCTGTTAAAGAATAAACGTAGTCCCTGCCCTCAGCTCCCAGATTCCACTTGAAATTGTGTAAATAGGCAGTATGGCACTCCAGAAGAGAAACATTTTGCTGCTAGTACTCTTCTGTGATCTCAGACAAGGTGGTCATGGCTCTGATATTGACATTGTGATTACAGGCTGAAATAGATTTTGTCTTGTTTTGGAATCATCTTACTATTTTGTCTAGGGTGCTTATAGTTACATTTTATATGCCAACAAAACATGCTGTGCAGAATTCAAATACGTAATGTAGAGAGGTTGTGCCTGTCCCCAAAGACTGGGTGTGCTGAAGGAGAAAAACCAGAAGTAAAAGTAAGCTTTTGATAGTCAATCTAACTTCTGGGGGGCTTAAAAGAAGAATCTGTGACATTTGGGAAACTTACATGTTGAGTGATAGTAGAAATTTAGGTGACTTCAGACCATTGGCCTTCTCAGAGTAATGTTATCTATTCATCTTTTCTTCTCAATGAACATTACAGGAAATTTACTTCTGTTAGTCAATTTTAGTTGTGGTAACCTTTAGTTGTAGTAACCTAGAGGCTGGTCTTTCCTTTTGTTGGGGCTCAGGACAGGATACCCCCCAATATGGCACCTTGGCATATAAGAGAGACTGCAGAAGAAAGGAGGTCCCTCTGACCTCCCCTTGCCTTTCTCCCCTGAAGCATAGTCATCAAGGAATTCTCTGACCTATCTCACCTGACTCTCATTCCAGAGAGGTCCTGCCCTGTACCCAGAGGACAGGAAGAATCTGGACAAGCAGGCCTTGCTGAGGGCCCCCACCCCAATTATTAGGCCTCCTTCCCTTTTTGTTCAATCAATGCTTCTATGTTCATTCTTCATTGTACTTAAGCCTAAAAATTCAGTTTCCTGAGTCTCTGGATCCTCATTTCCAAAGGCTCCTGTGTGATGCAAAACTTTGGTTGAATAAATTTGTTAATGCCTTTCTCTTGTTAATCTGTCTTTTTGTTATAGGGGTGTCAGCCATGAACCTTGCCATGGGTGAGGAAAAGATACCTTTTCTCCCCTACACTCTCTTCCTCAAAAGTATGTAATGGAGAGAAAAGACATCTGACATTCTTCACATTTTCAAAGACTTATTCTTAAGCATTTAGGTCTAACAGTACATTTGTTCTACTTGTTGTCATAGAGGCTAAGGTTTTATGGGGCAGAACTTGAGGGATCGTTTGGTCAGTATTTGAGTTATATCTGTGCCTTTGGTCTATAATATAAAGTAGGCCTGGTGCAGCGGTTCACACCTGTAATCCCAGCACTTTGGGAGGCCAAGGCAGGTGGATCACCTGAAATCAGGAATTTGAGACCAGCCTGGCCAACATGGTGAAACCCCGTCTCTACTAAAAATATGAAAATTAGCTGGGCATGGTGGTAGGTACCTGTAATCACAGGTACTTAGGAGGCTGAGGCAAGAAAATCACTTGAACCTAGGAGGTGGAGGTTGCAGTGAGCTGAGGCTGTGCCACAGCACTCCAGCCTGGGCAGTAAAGTGAGACTCTGTCTCAAAACAAAACACACACACACACACACACACACACACACACACACACACACATATATATAGTAAAAAAGAACACTATTTCTTATGTTTTATCCTGTGATACTTGTCCATAGATACTTCCTTACCACACAGTATGTTGGGCTTGTCATTTAATCTGCTGAGTCTGAATTACTGTGTCAGAAAGGCTGGTTTGCATCATTTCTATTTGGTTCATGTTCATGACAGCTCAGTGTTCACCCTTGTAGGGGAAAAATGACAGTAGTTGAAGTTGCTACTGGAAGGGAAGTATGATGATGCAGAAGAGGAGAGCCTACTGGCTGCCTACATAGGTGGGTTTCACGGTGCCATTTCTATTGAGGAATTTACCACTGTCTTCCCTTTGGTCCTCAGAAACTCAGTATTCTCCATGTCTTAAATTGATGGTACTGGACAAAGTGACTCCCTTTAATAAAGCAAAGCTCATGAGAGCTTTTGTTTAAAGCTGGAGTACTAATTTGTTAATTTATTCTCAGAATTGTGTCTGTCAGCAAGCCAGACAGTTGTGTGAACTGGACCAGCACACTCTCTCCCCACTGTTTGCAGACTAAGGAGCCAGATTACGAGGTGCTTCTCGGTGTGAACAGAACCAGAACAAGAAGTAGTTGTATCATACCAATGTGTGACAGCACACAGCTGCAACAGCCCAATGTGTCCATTTCCAGAATTGAATGTAGGGATATGTGTTTATAAGTGTGCAGATACTGTCTGGCATGCCAGATAGTCTTCTCTGGAGTGTACTGTTGTCATTGGCCCCTATGGCCTATTCCTATAAATGCTATTTCTAACCATCCCCCTTTCGGTGGGCATAGCCTGTATGTCCATTGGTGACTATTAAGTTCCAGTTAGAGGTTTAAGGCCAGAGATGATTGAGACTTCCAGGTGACTTTGTATAGCTCCACTCTGATCTGTGTTAATTTCAGAATTTAACTTGCTGGGAAGACTTACATTTTTCCTTTCCAGTCTAGGGGAGGGGAGGATGGTTCCTTATTTTTGCACTGGGGTATAGTCAGTTCAAGTTGCTCCAGGTCGCAGTTTGAATAGCTTTTTTAAGAATATAAAATTTAAGCTATTTCCCTATATATATAATAGCCTAGAGTTGCTATTTATGGAGGAAAACAGGAACTGGAAGAAGTATTATAGCAGATATTTGATAGCCTCTTTCACTTAAGACCACTGATGTGGAAGGTACGTCTATCCTGAAAATAGGTGAGTGCCCCAAAATAGGAAAACAGGGTGTCTGGGATGAGATACCAAAGTCAGTGTCACCTAGTCCTTGCCCCATGGGATGCCTATTCTGAGTGGCATGGTAGGTCTGCTCTAACTGGTGATGACCTGGGTGATTAATCAGGAGCAGCTCATGGATGTGGTGGGGCCTGAGCTTGGTCAGTGATCCAGGTAAACATACGGCTCTGGAAGAGTTCACCAAGGCTTGGTGCAAGGGACCTTGGACGAGCTTTGGTGGCATGGCTCCGTCAGTATTTTTCTCATATTTTTAGGTAGTTTTTTCTAATTTATAAACCCCAAAGTTGGTTGGTTGAAGAATATGTCTGTGTTTACCAGGTATCTATTTATTATTAACTTTTCCTGCCATTTTTTTAATACTACAGTATTTTTCATTGTTTCTCTGAAGTGTGCTTGTTAACAGAAGTTTGTATTTTCCATCGGTTCCTTGTGGAAACTATTGCTCCCTTCCAACTTTAGTGTTTGCCCTTTAGGTGAAATCTAAATTTTTTCACAAGGGTTTATTCAAGCAGCATTTTCAAAAACAGAATTAGGCTCTAAGCCATGCCCCTTCAGTATATAAAACTTGTGTGTAAGATGATTTTACTCCGATAACCTTCAGTATGGCTTTTTCCAGATTCTGCCTAAGATACTATCTTTCTAGTATCACTCAGTTTTGTTCGATTGTTGTTGCCCAAAGCTTTCATTGATGTGTGAGGAGAGACCAGCCTGGTGGAGGGGAGGAAGGTGGTCCTGCTGGGCTGCTGCAGATTTGGATTCTGGCCCTGCTGTTAATTAGCTGCGTGACCCCTGGCAAGCCAGCCTCCCTGGGTCTCTGTTTCTTCATCAGTAAAACAAAAGGCTTGGGAAAACAAATACAGGCTTGGACCAAATGATAAGAAAGGTCACCCTGCCTGCTTATGTTGTGTGATTCTGTGAATGGCAACACATTGGGGTTCCTTACCCTTCTCAACGGGTCCCACAAAACTTCTGCTTACTCTGGGGGCTGAGAGGTGGTGTGTTACACTGAGGCCATTTGAGGCATTTGTGCTAACTAGGCAAATTTGGGAGCCCTCCTACGTAGGAGTTTCTCCCTTCTTGCCTCCCTTTCTCTGCTCCCCTCCCCTTCCCCATCCTCATTCCTCCTCTCCCCACCCCTTTTCTTGCCTGTTCAAGAGAGACCTGCTTGCCTTCTGCTTCCCTCTCAGTGCATTAATAAAGGTGTGATGGGTAACACAACCCACTAAGATTGGTTACCGTCTGGGGTTGTTCAGCCATCTCACCTGAGTTAGTAGTTGGGAGAGAGAGCTTAAAGGATCCTGGCTTCGTGATGAAATAATGGTCCTTTTGTCTGTCGCTTGCTGTAGAGATGGTTTCATGTTTCATCTTAGGCCTGGGCCATTGTGGTGTTTTTACAAGCTTAGTACAACCCTGCTTAAAGATACAGCCTTTTCTTTAAAGGATTTGGTCATAGTGCCACAGGCCTATTCTACTTACTTCCCTTCTCCACCCCAAAGTTATAACTATATATAGTAAAAACCCACTGTAGTGTGTGCTGTTTAATTGGGTTCTCTGATCAGGGTTAAAATGTGTTCCCACTGTATTTATTTTGCAAATGTTTGTAAGATATGCCTCATTTCATAACCTTCCAAAATGTTTTCCTTGTGATTATATAATTAGTAACACCTGTAAAACATTGCCTTTAACCATGTAGCTTCTTTCATTTTCTTTTTGATTCCATGTTCTCGTGCCGCCTTTTGATGAACTGGGATTGGGAAACTGTGCCAAATATCTTGCAGTACTGTACCCAGGTTTAGCCTCATAACCTTAATTAGATGTGGAATGCTGAGAATGCACTATTGTATTTTTTTTTTTTTTTTTTTTTAGCTTTTCTAACAACAGTGAACTTCTAATCACTTCATTAAAAGTTATGGAACATTCCTTGTGTCTTCAGCATTCAGTTTCCTGCCATGGTTTATTCATAGAAAATTAATGTAAGACTTAAGGTACTAAGGTACCTTAATATTAAGTGGTCTGTTTGTTTGAATGCAAGTTACCTCTTTTTGTCAGTACACAAGTTATATTCCAACTTTCAACGTTTAATTCCTCTTCTCTCTGTTCCTTTTCTCTTTAGAAACAAGTGTTGAAAATGTTAAAGGCAGTGCTGAAGAAGAGCCGAGAGGGAGGAAAAGGAGGCAAGAAGGAAGCAGGTTTGTGTGCAAGAATGAGCCCAGCCATGGACAGCGGGCAGCAAGCTGCTCCTCACCCCAGGCTGGATGGATTTGTTGCTTTGGCAGTGGGTCAGAGAGGGTTACCTGGGTTAGCACAAACAGTGTGCTGGAGGCTATGAGAAATGAAATGGGCCAGACGTGGTGGCCCACAGCAGTAATCCTAGCATTTTGAGAGGCCAAGGCAGGAGGATTGCTTGAGGCCAGGAGTTCCAAGACCAGTCTGGGCAACATAACGAGACACTTGCCTCTACAAAAAAGCTTAAAAAAATTATCTGAGTTATAGTGGCACATGTGTGTAAATCATAGCTACTTGGGAGGCTCTGGCAGGAGGATCTCTTGAGCCCAGGAGTTCAAGGCTGCAGTGAGCTATGATAATGCCACTGTACTCCAGCCTGGGCAACAAAGCCAGACCCTGTCTCTTAAAAAAGAAAAAGGACAGGAAACATAATTTTGAGCTTTCTTATGAGAAATGACTTTGAGAATTGAGTTTGGGTTATAACCAAATCCTTTCCCAGAGACTTGAAAGGTTCATAGTTTCAATAGGTCATTCAGATCTGGAGGGAGTCAAAGTTAAAGACATTGAGGGATAGCAGGTGTGTTCAGGAATTTGGTTTCTAGAAATCCCATTCCCTTTCCCACGTGATTACATTTTATATGTTTGACCAACTGCTGGCTGACTGGTCCTCATCTTTTGGAGTATCAAATTTTATTCCTAACAGGTGGAGCCCCACTTAATGCCAGACTGCTTGTTTTCATTATAATGAGAACTACTTAATTTGGCTTGAGTTTCATTTTCGTTTGTAGAGTTCTGGTGCATATTGTCATTGTGACTCTAACAGCATTACATTCCATGTACTAACCTATTCTAGGGTTATTTTGGTGAACACTGAGTGGTACACCCTTTTTCTCTTGCTAGAATAAGTATATATTGTCTACCTGTATTGCACAATAAAAATATGTTAGTATGAATTGACTTACCTGAAATGTTACATTTCACTCGGTAAACCCATGTTAATCCAGTCTCCTTGGAGAATGACTGGTTTTCTGAGTTATTATGTCAAATAATGTTTCAATTTTAATTTCTGTTTTAAGAAGTATGCTTATTAATGAAGTATCACAAAATTATGGCTAATTCTTCAAAAGATCTTGCAATGCCTTGTGATAATATTAATGTCTGTTGTTTCTATACTTAGAGAGTAAGTGGATTTCTAAAGTTTTTGGTTATATAGAACCTAGACAAAATCTCTATTTATTGCTAATTATCCCTTAAACCAAGTCTGCAAAATGACAAACTCACCTTAAAAGTAGAGCCTTTATTGCAAGGCTGCTGTTAAAGCTTCTCATCAATGCCTGGGTGAGCAGACACCAAAGAAAAGGAAAAACCAGTTTTTAATGACCTGAACAGGAGACCATAGTTAACCTTAGAAAATCAACCCCTGGCTTTGAATAATTAGTTAGAATTGTTACTGTGGAGAAATTTCAGTTCACAGAATATCCATCCGAGGGGGGACATTTATTCTCTGCTGGGTCAAGGCCAAAAGGTCTTGTTAGTTTTCTGAAAGCTGTTTAAAAATAATAACAACGAAAAACTTTTTCAGTTTTGGCTCATCTGTCACCAATCACAGGAACTTTGTTATTTGCTTCATTAGAAGCCTTTGTAATTTCCAGCATCAAGTTAGATCCTAAGCTGTCTGTTGGGTTGGAACTCTGCCAACCAGTGGGTTATTTTTCTCAGGACCAGGGTCCCCAAGCCTAAACTCCCCAGTCGGTAACAGTTCTTCAAAACAGGCCTACCACCCTCTTTGACCAGTGCCATCCTTAGAAGAAATAACAATATATTAATAATCTTCAGCACCCGTGCCTTTCAGACACACCAGACAGGAACACAGTTTGCATTTGAAACTTTTCCAGTTTCAGAGCGTGTGATTTTGGGTTTATTCCTCCCCTTGGTCTTTAAAAGCAACTATTGCTTTTTCTGAATCATTTCTTCTTAATAATTTCCACACTACGTATGGCTTTTTCACTAATACAAACCAACTTGAAAGAGCAATGGGAACGTTTCCCATAAAACATCTGCATAGTATGTGCCTTTTTGCTCTTAACTAGAACCTGGTTGTGTCAGGCTAGCAACAAAGCAGATGGAGTTTTAAATCCTGATGAAGTTATGTCACAGGATTGTTGGGGGAAATACTTGGAATTTGACCACTCGTATATTAGTCCATGCCAGTCCTCATCATATAAGTAAATCATAGCTAAGTTTTTCTATAAATTAAAGCTGGCTAATCTACCAAGACTACTCTGAAACTTAGGTAGTAATATCTCCTGCAATATGGAAAAATTTTGCTGTGCTGTTTCCAATTAAAATCAATCTTGGTTGCAAAGACAGAAGAAAATTCATTCCCATGTACTTGAACTCATAATCATAGAAATTTAGGAGACATGTCTAAACTTGAGTTCAGCTTTTCATGTCCTTTGTAGGTTGTTTTTTCAGGCAATCTTTTACTACACTTTTATGTTAAACCTATTTTGAGAATTTGGAAAATGCAGTAACTGCGATAAACTTAGTATCCTTCAATGGAAACCAAATCTTTTTCAGAAACATTGAACAGTTGTTATTCCCTCGTTTATCCGTAAAAAGAAGTTATCACATCTTTTTAGGGATAGCTATAGGTAAAACTTTAGCAGGTATTGAATTCAAACTATATCTATATCTATATAGAGAGATATTTGCAATATTGTGTTTGTTGGTTTTTATTCTTTCGAGACAGCCTCACGCTGTTTCCCAGGCTGGAGTGCAGTTGCGCACCATCTCCACTCACTGCAACCGCCGCCTCCTGGGTTCAAGCAATTCTGCTGCAGCCTCCCGAGTAGCTGGGATTATAGGCACGGGCCACCATACCTGGCTAATTTTTGTATTTTTGGTAGAGATGGGGTTTCAGCATGTTGGTCAGGCTGGTCTTGAACTCCTGACCTCAAGTGATCCACTCGCCTCGGCCTCGCAAAGTGCTAGGATTACAGCCATTAGCCATTGCGCCTGGCGGATATTTGCAATATTATGTACGGTGAAACTTGAACTATTGAAAATCATCGAGTAAACTCAAAATAATTAGCAGAATTCTTTTTTATGATCACGCATTTTTACCTAGGAAATGCTTATAGCTGGGCAAAAAAGGTGTTTTCAGAAGGCTATAGAGGCACACTGGAGAATGTAATTTTTAAAACTTTACCATGGTTTTTTAGAAAGCATATTCACTTTGTTCCTGCTGTTCCATCAGTGCAAATGAGCACTGTATTTTTCTTGACCTTGAGTTTGGCCTAAGGGAGCAAAAATCGGTATTAAACCATAATATAGGGAGAAGGCCAGATGAGGGCATCTTATTTTTTTTCCTCTCCCTGCTTTATGTTAGGACCTTGATCTAAAATAAGCAAACGAGGCGCCGTGTTTATTTTTGAAGCTCTCCAGAGAGGCCTACAACCTTTACCACATGTTTCTTAATTTTAAGTGACCTTTACTATCAGAAAACATTCATGTTACTACTATTAAACAGTTACTTAGTTTTAAAAATTAAATAATTACTAGACTCTTAAGAATAAGAGTATTGTGATATTAAATCTGGACCTAGTAGGCATTTACAATGGATATAAGAGCCACACTGGAAGTTAGTGTTTTTCTGTACAGCAACACTGTTTGGAAAATGAATAGGAAAGAAGTCCCATTTTAAAACAGAACAAAAACTTTATCAACCTAAGAAGAAATGTGCAAGGTTTTTTTTGTTTTGTTTTGTTTTTTGTTTTTTTTTGATTTTTGTTTTTTTTGGAGACAGGTTTTTGCAGTGTCACCCAGGCTGGAGTGCAGTGGCACGATCTCATCTCACTGCATCCTTGACCTCCCAGGCTCAGGTCATCCTCCCACCTCAGCCTCCTGAGTAGCCACCACGCGACCTTGCCTGGCTCATTTTTGTGGGGTTTTGTTGTTGTTGTTGTTTTTTAATAGAGATAGGGTTTCCACCGTGTTGCCCAGGTTGGTTTCAAACTCCTAGGCCTACACAGTGCATCCACCTCAGCCTCCCAAAGTGTTGGGATTACAAGCCGTGAACCACTGTGACCAGCTGTGCAAGCCTCACATTAAAGAAAATAAAACTTCATTGAAGGACTTAAAGGAAGACCTGAATAAATGGAAAGAAATACTGTTTTTCTGAATAAGCTGATGCATTATTTTAAACCACCTAGCTCTTCCATAATTATGTAGACATTCCATTTAATCCCTAATGAAATCCCCAATTTTTAAAGAAGACTTTTTTTTTTTAAGTGGTTTTAGGTTCACAGCCAAAATTGAAGGTTCAGAGATTTGCCCCCACACATGCATAGCTTCCACCATTATCAACATTCTGCCCCAGAGTTGTGCATTTGTTACAACTGATGTACCTACATTGACACATTGTTATCACCCAAAGTCCGTAGTTTACATCAGGTTCACTCTTGATATTGTATATTCCGTGGATTTGAACAAATGTATAATGACATATCTACCATTGTTGTATCACAGAGTAGTTTCATGGCTCTAAAAATCCTGTGTGTTTTTTTTTAAAACACTATAAAATTGGCCGGGCGGGTGGCTCACGCCTGTAATCCCAGCACTTTGGGAGGCTGAGGCAGGTGAATCACGAGGTCAGGAGATCGAGACCATCCTGGCTAACACCGTGAAACCCCGTCTCTACTAAAAATAAAAAAAATCGGCTGGAAGTGGTGGCGGGTGCCTGTAGTCCCAGCTACTCTGGAGGCTGAGGCAGGTGAATGGCATGAACCTCAGAGGGTGAGCTTGCATTGAGCCAAGATCGTGCCACTGCACTCCAGCCTAGGCAACAGAGCAAGACTCCATCTTAAAAGAAAAAACAAACAACAACAAAAAAAACACTATAAAATTGATTCCAGAATCCATCTGGAAGAGAAAGTGCTTAAAGGAAAATTAAGGACAATTTGAAAATGTGAGGCAGGTGCATGTAAATGGCCGAACCTGGTTCACATGCCTTGGTTCTAGCTGCATGAGAGCCTGGAAGAGTGTGTTTGGACAGCTTCTTGGCTAAGATTTATACAAGGTGGACTTTACCTTCCACCACCGTATGCATTGTGGAGGATTCTTCAGTCACAGACATTGGGCAGGTTCCCTCCCTTTTAAAAACTAAGGAAGCACAGATATCTAATTACAGCTCATTATGGTAGCTATTACTACCACATAGTGAGTAAATGACTCAGCTAATATTTTTTTTCTACTGGTCTCCAAGAAATGAAACAGAATTTGATCTAACATCTATGATGTAATTAAAGCTCACAGTTGGTAGTGTTTCTATTTTTTCTTTAAACCCTGGAGATTTTGTCCTTACTCTGGAAGCATTAGGTGGTCAAGGCCTCTTGCCTTCTCTAGGGAAGGCTGGTCCCTGTCTACCTCTGTTCCTTCTCCTGCCTTCCACTAGTCTTCAATCTGTAGTGTTTTGCCCGCTGTAATTCTCCTACTTGTTCAGTATTGGTGAGGAAGTAGGTTCAAGCTGAGGCAGAACAGCAAAGTTCAGTGAACTTTTAATTGCAGTACTGCCTCAATTAAAATAGAGACTGATTAAGGAATAGTTCCTTAATGTGCCAAAATAATAACTGTTTATATTAGTCTTTTCTTTTCAGTTAAATTATTTGTGCTCTTTTATTTTCCCCAGTAGGGGGGCTTAGTTTGAAGCAACTTATTAAAAAAAAAAATTGACCTTTACCTTTCTCTCATTAAAACCCAGGTGGTTGGCTAAATACACTTGTAATGATGTTAATTAAGGCATTGGATAGTCTCTAAGCCTGTGTGTGTACTGAATTAATCTATTAGCTTTGCTTCTAATTCTTCACTTTGAATTTCAAGTAGAAGGAAGCTGTTTGCCTCTAAAGTTTAAAAGCCATTGATGTTGATTGTTAAACTTGGTATTTTAAGCCATTCCAGGCTGCAGCCTGGCTTTCAGTGGTACCTTCTAAACATGCCTCAATACAAATGATGCTTTGTTTTATCTGGAAAATACGAAGCTGCTTTTGATTATTCTGTGCTGCCATTGCCCGTTTTCTGTGGTTGTGAACTATTTAGGAATTTAGTGCAGTGACTCTCTTGCTGAGCTATGGATATTTGGTATCTTCTTGTTAACATTCTGCAAAAGTGTTTCCCAAGCAACAAAACAAGCAGAAATAATTCAGTATAAAGGTATTGTATTATTTACTGGAGCATTTAAACAAATTCTGCAAAATGTTAGAACATGATTTAAGCATAGAATGGGACTGGTCTGTGTTTTTTGTTTTGTTTTTTGAGACCAAGTATCGGCTTCTGTTGCCTGGGCTGGAGTGCAGTGGTGCCATCTTGGATCATTGCAACCTCAGTCTCCTAGGCTCAAGCGATTTTCCTGCCTCAGCCTCCCAAGTAGCTGGGATTACAGGTATGTGCCACCATACCCAGCTAATTTTCTTATTTTAGTAGAGGTGGGGTTTTGCCATGTTGGCCAGGTTGGTCTCAAAATCCTAACCTCAGGTGATCCGCCCACCTCAGCCTCCCAGAGAGCTGGGATTATTCAGTCACAGACATTGGGCAGGATCCCTCCCTTTTAAAAACTAAGGAAGCACAGATATCTAATTACAGCTCATTATGGTAGCTATTACTACCACATAGTGAGTAAATGACTCAGCTAATATTTTTTTTCTACTGGTGGCGTGAGCCACTGCGCCCAGCCTGATTTTTAATAGGAGCAGGAATGCTGGTTGTTCCCTCTGGTTTGATAGGTTCCTTCATCAGATTTTCTTTGTTGTCCCTCATGTATGTCACAAAGTCAAGAAAAAGCATGGACTTTGAAATTAGAGGACATAGACTCACATCGCAGCTCGATCACCTGTTTAACTTGAATTTGGACAGATTTTCTTAACCTTGATTAAACTACCTTATATTGTCAGGGCTGAAGAAGAATACCCTTCTGCAAAAGTGTTTTAGCTTAACATTTGATCTCTGCTAGATATCCAGTACATCTTTTCTTTCTTGAGAAAACTGTGATACCTTAAAGAACTAACAAAACCCTTAAAAAAAATAAATAAAACTTTTGTTCCTTTTCTGTTATGGAGAAGACAGGACTGCTCTCAGGTGAAGAGTGATGTTCTAGAAGCTTCTTTCCATGACTTCCTATTCCCAAATATTCTGGCATCTCCTCTGGATACTAAAGGCTCTTTCTCCCAGCTTCAGCCTTTCCCCTATGACAAAACTGGGGAAACTCTGAGTCATTTGTCTGCCCTATGGTGGTTTATTCTTTCAAAATAATGTATTTTACCTTTTAACCTCTATAAAGTACTTGCATTTTATGGCTTTCTCTTTATACAATTAAACTGAAAGGCTTTTCTCCTTGCTAAAGGGATTTTGGGAGTTGGCAAGCAGTTTTGAGAATAGATTTCTAAGTACAGTTTATAAAATGTTATCTCAACACATCCTTTGTGAATGAAGGTCTTTATATTTGGAGGGCCCTCATCCCCCGACCTCTTCATAGCTTTTCCATGTGTTTTAGGGAAATATAAAGGATGCAAGAGTTAGAAGAAGAAGGGAACAGATATCTACCGTTTATCATTAGGCACCTACACGTAAGGCCCAAGCTGGTTTCATGCTGAACTGACTGTTTTCCTGTTGGGGGCATACTTGGAGAAAGCTCTGAACCCCAGGGGAAAGGGAAGTTAGTCACCCTGGACTAATAAGTCCTTTTTTTTGGCATAAGATCTCCAGCAAGGCACCACCTATCTGAATCATCATAAAGCATGTGATAATACTCTCAAACAATGCTGCTTTACTCGAGCTGCTTTTTGTATGTGTATAAATGCCACAGGAAGCTTGATTACTGGTAGGCAGATGAACAATTCAGAGTTCATTTTTAAATTATCAAATCTAATTTTATTTCACAAATTTTTATTAAAACTCCTCTGTAAAACACAAAGGTCTTATTTTGTACAGACTTAGTTTTCAGAAAGCTCCTTGTATATGTAACTTAATTCCCATAAAAAGCTTCATCTTTGCTTTTCCGTGTTTTCTATCTGCACTTCCTAAAAGGGGAATTCTAAGGTTGTATTTCTATCCTACAGGAATGTAAAAAACTTGATTTCATATAATCTACTGGCAAGTGTAGTTCCTGAGTAGGGAGATGGGCTACAAAGGATTCTGAAGTAGATTGACTTTTATTTCAAGGATGATGATTCAAACTGAGTATTCCTCATAAGAGTCTTAAGGGGATGGTGCGTTCACCGATCAGTTGCCTTGCAGTTGATGAGGGTGGCCATCGGGTGACCAGCTGGGTAGCCCTAGCTCTGGATCAGCATCAAATTGAGAAACCTTATTCACATCTAGAATCAGAGTTAGAAAGCAGGATCTGTGTGTCTTCTTCTCTCTCCCACTCCCCTCTGTCCTTGTAGGGGAAGGCTAGTTATAACTCATCCGCCATGAAAATACCATTGTAGACCCTGAGTTCTTGTCCTATGTTCTGGTGACCACAGTGCAGTGGGTAAAGGTAAAACAAGGAACTGAGCAGCTGGTTTTAATTCTTTACACTCTTAAAGTTTGTCAGGGACTTGCCCATTTTTAAGGGAGTTTGGAGCCTCCAGCTGCTAGATTTGTACATCGTGATGATCTTTATGCCCTGGGATGTCATCAGGAATGATGATGTCTCTGATTTGAGACATGCATGGAGGTGGCTGTAGTGGTTTGAGATCTTGTCTGGAGTTTTTGTAGATCATAAAAGTGACTGATAGCAGAGGCTAAGAGCCTGGAGGTAGACTCCAGGTTAAGCATGGAAGAGAGCCACCTGCACACAGCTGTCTTCCTGACGATTGTGTTTTTATTTCACTTACCAGAATTCAGGAATTTATGTTAATGCATTGTTTCTTTGTGAGGGCTTGCTCTTCACTCCCCACCAAGCAAATTTTCTATATGACTTATCTAGAAAGCTTCTTTCCGAGTACCAGATGTTAAAAGTATTTTGATTTTTGATAGTACATCTTTGTGTTGTCTTAGTATGCTTGAGCTGCCATAGCAAAGCACCATTGATGGGGCGGTTTTAACAACAGAAACTGATTTCCCCTTGCTGTGCTGCAGGCTTGAAAGTCTGAGATTAGGGTGCCAGCATGCCTAGGTGCTTGTAGGGGCTGCCCTCTCTGTGTTCTCACATGGTAGAGACAGGGATAGCAAGTTTTCTGGTATCTCTTCTTATAAGAGTGCTGATCTCATCATGTGCTCACGTAACCCAACCATCTAGTCTGATCTCATCCAACCTAGTTGTCTCCCAAAGGCCCCAACTCCAAATACCATCACATTGGGAGTTAGAGCTTCAACATAGGAATTTTGGGAACACAATTCATCTATAGCACTTTAATGTTCTTACTATAAACATGATACCCTGAAGAACTGGTCATGAAACACACCATTATTTTATCTACTAAGGGAGAATAAAACTCAATCAATTAGAATGTTTATTATACTTAAGATGTTCTTTAAACTACTAGATAAGTAAAAATGAAAATAAATATCAGTATTTGAATCCATGCCCAATATTTATATGCTCAATGTACAAAATTCAAAAAATAGGCTGGACCCAGTGGTTCATGCCTGTAATCCCAACACTTTGGGAGGCTGAGGTGGGAGGATTGCTTGAGCCGAGGCATTCAAGACCAGCCTGGACAACATAGTGAGACCTTGTCTATTAAAAAACAAACAAACAAACAAACTGGCCAGGTGTCGTGGAACATGCCTATAGTCTCAGCTACTTAGGAGGCTAACATGGGAGGATTGCTTGAGCCTGGAAGGTGGAGGTTGCAATGAGCTGTGATCATGCCACCACACTCCAGCCCAGGTGACAGAGTAGTAAGACCCTATTGCCACAAAAAAAAGAAAATAGAAAACACTCATAATACTTATAAGCAAATAACCCAAGATATTCTATATTTTTTGCTTTATCTTTTTTAAATATCATGTCATTCATTTGTTTAAAGAAAATGCCTAAGATTTTATCGTACCAATGTACCATGATTTTATTTGGGCCCAATTTGTTTCCGTATTTTTTTTCATTTAAAAAACCCTCTGGAAAATACATACCTTTGTATGAATTACTAACTATTTTAGAATATGTTTTCAAGCATGGAATTAATAGGGAAAGAAAATGAACTTTTTATAAGCTGTTAGTGCCTCTTGCCACATTGTTTTCTAGAAAGCTCCTGTTGGTTGCCCCCTGTGTAAGCAGTATGTGAATGTGCCTGCTTGCACAATTCCTATTACTGGGGGGTATTTGTGAGTTTTAGTAATATTTGCCACTTTTATAGGTTAAAACTTGCACTTCATTGTTTTTAATTAGCATTTCTTTGAGATTGGTAGACCTCTTTCAGTATTTATTGCTCTGTTGCATTTCTTCTTCAATGATTGTCTTTTTCATGCCATTCTACTTGTTTTTTTCTGTTGGGATTGTGAGGGGCTTATTCTTGTTCTTCCCTTTTCCTAATGTGGCCATTGTGCATAGTAATGCAAATTTTCTATGTGACTTACCTAGAAAGCTTATTGGGGAATTTTTACTGAAGTCGCTGATGGTGAAACTGCCTGTGTTCTATAGGTAAAAGTTTCTCTGTGCATTGTTAACATTTCATGTTTGTGCTGAGGCTAGAGATCCACTAGTCTGATTGGCTTACATTCAGGAATTTATAAAGAAACCAAAATAAAAGCATAAAAGCAACTCCAATGAGTCATCAAGTTGTCCACAGGACTTGATAACATTCTGTCTCTGTGCACAGCCAAAGATGTCAAAGTTGCTCCTCTACCCAGATGTGCTGGAAGCCTGACTCCTGGTGAGTTCCCAACAGTAGACGGGAATAGTTCCAGCAACATTTCCTTAATAAATTGCTGTATTCATAAGTGCAAACTTTTATCCATGGCTGCATGTTCTTAGATTATTATGTGTAGAGATTCTTTTTCAAACTATGATAGAGTAATGACATTTTGAAGTTCTAGATCTAGGAGGATCTTAGAAATTGAGTTCAATTTCTTGTTTGAGGAAGACCTGGAAAAAGAGGCATTGAGCAACTACCCAAAGTCATATAGCTAGTTAAAGCAAAGATGGACTCAAAGTGTAGTGTTCGACTGTACGTTAGTGGTTTATAAGCTGTGTCTCTGGCTGGCCTCCTTTATTATCTCTCGCACTGAGTAAACATAAAGGAAAACATCTCTCTATGTTATATCTCTATATCTCTGTCCCTGAGATAGAAGATAGAACATTTTCTTTCTAATTTCTTCCTTCAGGGACGTTCATTTTTTTTTTTTTCCCCTTTAGATTTTTTTTCTTTTCCTAGACGGATTATTTTTGAGATTCTTACATGGTCTTAATCTAGACTGAGTCACTGAGTGATATCTACATTTCTTTTTAAAGTTTATTTATTTTTAGGGACAGGATCTTGTTTTGTCACCCAGGCTAAAGTGCAGTGGTATGATCATAGCTCACTGTAGCCTCTAACTTCTGGGCTTACGCAGTCCTCCCACCTCAGGCTCCCTAGTTGCTGGGTTAAGGCGTGCAGCTCTACACCTGGCTAACTTTTAAATTTTTTGTAGAGGTAGGGTCTCAATATTTTAAAGCAAAGTTTTCCTTGGTATCCTAGAGACTGTCCTAATTCCATCCTATTCTAAAATCACTTGTTTTTATAAAGCCATTCAAACTCCATAAATGTAGTAGTGTACACAATTATAAAAACAAAAGCTATGTGATGGTATTAAAACAGACACTATCCTATTTCTTCTCTGCTTCTCTTTTTACTCCCCAAAGGCAATTAATGTTAAGTTTCTTAGATGATCATTTTAGGTGTTTTCTGTGCTTCTGTGCACATATGTGCATATGGACACACGTCAATACATACATAGATCCTTAAGAAACCCCACATGGACTTTATAATACATTTTATTCTGTAAACTACTATGGTGATTGCATTTTTATACATTTTTTTCATATTGGCACATATCGATACATAACCTTCTAAAAAGTGGCTCAGTGTTACATTGGGTAGTTATAATTTATTTCATTCTTCTGTTAATGGACACTTTAAGTTAGAGTTTTTGGTTTTTATTACAAGTCCGTTCTAGAGTGAATCTCCTTGTACATAACTGCCTGTGCTTTCATAATAATCGTTGTAAGAAATTCTGTTGGGTAACAGGTTTGTTCATTTATAATTTTTCTAGGTTTTGTCAAATTGTCCCTTGAAAAGGTTGGTAAGTTTACAATTCCACCAGTAATACAAGAGAATGCTTGTTTATTCAAATCCTTACCAATGTAGGTTATGATCCAACTATTTCATCTTTGCCAGCATGAGAGGCAAAAATTGTGTCTGTTTTTAATTATGCAGTTCTTTAGAATGAATTCAAACACATTTTTATGTTTATGGGCTATTTGAAACCAAATTGCCTGGGTTTGTATCCTGGCTCCACAGTTTATCAGCTGTGTGAACTGGGGCAAATTACTTAACCTTTCTGGGCCCTGTGATTCACTTGTGAGGATTAAATGAATTACTATTTATAAAAGGCTCAAGCCCATGCTTGGCATATAGTATATGTTATGTCAGTATTTGTCAAAAATAAAAATTTAAATTTCTTACTCTGTCCTACCTGTTTACCTGTTTTTCTCTTGGGTTCAATAGTTGTTCTAATATTTTGGTAAGTGGGTAATCATTGATAGCTTGCTAGCTAAAGTTCTAAGCAAGGCAAATGTGTGTCTTGTTTAATTTTGAATTATAAAGCCTAAAAAGATACATGTGAGTCATCCTTTATTTTTTGTAGGATTAAGTGAAGGATTTTGTATCAATTCTGTAAATTCACTGTTGAAAACTGAGAGGTTACAAAGCAATATATTTCATGGAGGTCAGCTCTCTTTATTTCCTTGATTGGTGTGTGAGTTTTGATTCTACTAATCTGATTAAACCTCTTAGAGCTACATCCTTAGCTCCAAGATTCTGAAGATTAGAGATTCTGGAGGATTTTTCCCCCTCCATCCATTAAACTGTTACCATGGTTATTGGACTCCTCCAACAGTACCTCTAATCCTTTTGATTTATGGAAGCAGCATCTTAAGGGTGAATAACTCTGTGGGTTTGGCTTCAAAAAACTTAAGTAACACAAGAGTCTGTTTGAATATGCCTACTAGTTTTCTTTGAATAATTTTTTCTGAACCTGTTTTCTTGCTTACAAAATGAAGGTAGTATCTCTGTATCATTAAGTAATTATGAGGGTTAAATCTTGTTTTAAAAAACTTCAGGCATGATAATGTTGAAGATGTAGGGTTTTATTTTTTATTTTTTGTATTTTTTTTTAAACCTATGGTATACCTGCCTTTGGGAAATGCCCATTAAGCAAGGAACAATAAAATATACTTGTAGAGATATTTAAATTTATATTGGGAGTTTTTGATACTCACATGTTCTGGAGAGGGATGAAGTAGTGCTCAAGATATTAGAAACCAGAAGGTGAATCTCAGTTCAGCAAAAAGTGAATCTTTTGGAGAAAATATGATAGCACTATGAGAAGTTGTTGTTTTTTAAAGAGATGGGATCTCGCTATATTGCCCAGGCTGATCTTGAATTCCTGAGCTCAAGTGATCCTCCTGCCTTAGCATCCCTAGTACTTGGGATTATAGGTGTGAGCAACCTCGCTTGGCTGGAAAGTGTGTGTGTCTTTTTTTTTTTTTTTTTTTGAGTGTTTGCTGTGTATCAGACAGTGTGCTATATGTTTATAAACAGTTACATCATCAATAGCTTATTCATAGAGGTCAAAGAACTAGCTTAAGACTACATAGTTACTGAGTGTCACAGCCAGGATTTGAACCTAGTTTGTCTCTAAAGCCTGTGTTTTGGGCGGTATAGCAGCCAGGCTGCTTGGGTTCATCTGCATCTATACAATAGGGATAATAACAGTATCTGTGTCCTCTCCATTGTGAAAATTAAATAAATTACAGTGCTTTGTCAACAAGGGCTGTCCCAAATCAGTAGAAAGGGAAAGGGTGGGAGAAGTTAGGGGAAGGTTGAGGGAACCCACCATGGACTCAGACAGTGTCACTTGGGGTAAAGCCAGTGCCCACAATAACAGTTTATCATGCTCATTAATTTGGGATTTCAAAACACAAATGAGAACTCACACCTACCCACCCCCAAGTGCATGTCTTCATCATGTAAAAAGTAAGTTCCCTTTGAAAATATCCTTTTTTGCCCCTATTTTTGTTTGTTTAGACAAATACCTGATTTATAAGAAGTGCATCGGAGGGGTTTTAGTAGTTTAATGAATTTTTAATTGAGAAAGGGTAGTTTGGTAGTCTACTTGAAAATCTTGTGGGAAATTCCCTAAAAACATAGGATTTTGGTGATCTTAGCTTCTGTGTTCCTACTGCCACCCAGATAAGGGGCAGGGCTCTGCAACCCCCAGGACAGATGAGCACCCCATGCCTATACCTCCCTCCCCTAGCTAAGTCCCAGGGCATCTGGGCCTTGCTGGAGACTGGGCGACTCTGAAGGCTCAGAGAGCTTGGGGAGGGTGTTATCCCACCTCTAGTATTTTGGGAGACAGGGAAAGTGAACAGACTTCCCCTTCCCATACTCCTCAGGGTGGTTTCCCTACCAGCCAGGCTTACTACTTCTAGAAGAGAGCAGAGTGTCAGGAAGTGAGACTGCATTTCTGGGCTTAGAAGTAAAGGATGTGAGACTTGTTCAGTGTTTGCCATCAGCACAGGGAAAACCAGGAGAGAGTTTGGCTCCAGGACCTGGAGGCTTCTGCCTCGTATGGTCAGAACGTGGATAGATCTTTCCTCTCTGGCATGGCTTGAACTCTTAAGAGTCTGTGGTGCTCCATCTCTATTGATGACCCCAGCTCAGTAACTATACCTGTCCCCTTCCCCCAGCTCCTCCCTGACCCCATGGGCCAGGCCTCAGACCTTCCAGCTAACTGCTTCCCATGAGCCAGTACTCTGATGTTAGCCTATAACCAAAGGAGCTGGGGGATCCAGGCCCAGTGACCAGCCCTTCTCAGCCCACTTGATCAGGGTGCTCCCCATCTGCAGGCAGGAGGCAACACCCTATATGCTACCATCAGACCCTTCCAGAGTCCACCTGCCACCCAGCCCTGCCCTGCCCAGCCCAACCATACCCTGCTCTGCCCCATCTGGGGGTGCCCTGCTCAGAGATGGGCCAGCAGGGCTATACCCAGCCTCCCTGGTAAACAGCGACTAAAGAAACCTCTGGGGTCCTGTTTTCTGGTCGTGTGATGCCAGGCGTGCACACAGGCCCCTTGGGTGTCTGAACAGAAGGGCATGGGAGAGAGGGCCACACTCCTGCAGTCTTGCTCTGCTGGTGTAGCGGGCAGCTGCCCACTGCCACCCGACCCTGTACCGAGGGCTCCTGAGTCAGCAGACTAAGTATTTTATAAATTATATCTAAAATACGTATTTTAAACTTGTCAAAAAAAAAAAAAAAACGATGGTGCTTAGGATAGTGCCTGAACCACAGTAAGCATCTTACAAATGTTTGCTTTTATTATAATTTAAGTAATTTCTATACCATTTTGGCTTGTTTTTCTGCTCCTTTACACTCTCCTTTTGACTTTAGTAAGTGGTGGCATCTAGGATATTCTTGTTTCCTAGCTCACTTGTCTGTGTGGCAAACATGACCCTCGCCTTTCCATCTGGAACAGATGGAGGAAAAAGCCACGGTAAGAGGCAGGTCCTTAGCAGAGTGCTGTAGGGACAGTTGCTGTAAACAGGCTTGGGGGGATATGTGTTCACTAGGAGACAGAAGGGGGCAGGGATATGAGGCCTGAATGCAGAGACCTAAAATCAGAAACCTCTGTGTCTGCAAAGATGCATGCACATCCAAAGAATCAGTGTTCACCTTTGGCTTTACAGGAATGGGCTCTACTGTAATTGTGTAGTGCAGTGATTCCTAAACCTGGCTGGTTCACCCAGGCCCTTGTGACTCAAATTCCCATAAGACCTACTGAATTTAGTGTTGGGGTCCAAGTGTCTATTTTTATTTTTATTCTTTCTTTATTTAAGGCAGAGTCTTGATTTGTCTCCCAGACTGGAGTGCATTGACACAATCTCGGCTCACTGCAGCCTCCACCACCCAAGTTCAAATGATTCTCCTGCTTCAGCCTCCTGAGTAGCTGGGACTACAAGCACCCACCATATGTCCGGCTAATGTTTGTATTTTTAGTAGAGATGGAGTTTCACCGTTTTGATTCAAGACCACCAGGCTGGTGTTGAACTTCTGGCCTCAAGTGATCTGCCTGCCTTGGCCTCCCAAAGTGCTGGGATTACAGGCATGAGCCACCACACCTGGCCTATTTTTTTTTTTTTTTTTTTTTTTTAAATAATGATTTTTGAATGGTTAGCCATGTTTGGGAGCCACTGATATGCTGTTTGTTCCTGTGTTTCCAGCCATGTTGTATGTGACTTTAAAAACTCTTAGAAGATCCCTCATTATCTAGTAAACTGTTCTTGGCAGTGCTATAAAGGTAAACTTGGAATACAAATATACAAGCAGATGAGTGAAAGGGTTCCATTAGAGAAATAACAAAGGAAGAGTATTTGATCAAAGTAATTTGTCAGTGTATTTTGTTTGGTTCTTAAACTTATGTTGATTTCCTTGTCAACATTTGCTTATTTTCATACTGATACTTGCAAGTTAGATACACAAAAAGTAATAGCTATTGAATATAATTTTGATGCTTAATTTATATGCCAATTTATAGAAATTGTTAGAGGGCTCTTTTCCCAGAGTAATACTCAAAAAATGAATGAAGTAAGTAATTCACATTCCATTTTATATTTGAGAATTCATGATTAGAACGGAATGTTAATATGGTTAGCTGTAGTCAGACAATATTGACATTGTTGCTAAGATATTTTACGAGACGTGTCTTTGAGACTGCTGTTTGGAAAACTGAGCAGTGAATTTGTTTTTTGGGGGGTGCTGATGGTGGAATAGGGATAAAGTATACAGAATACACAAGATACATACAAATAACATGTAGAAAAATACACTCATCAGCTGGGTGCAGTGGCTTACGCCTGTAATCCCAACACTTTGGGAGGCTGAGGTGGGCGGATCATGAGGTCAGGAAATCGAGACCATCCTGAACAACATGGTGAAACCCCATCTTCACTAAAAATACAAAAATTAGCTGGAGGTGGTGGTGGATGCCTATAATCCCAGCTACTTGGGAGGCTGAGGCAGGAGAATTGAGAATTGCTTGGACCTGGGAAGTGGAGGGTACAGTGAACTGACATTGTGCCACTGCACTCTAGCCTGGGTGACAGAGCAAGACTCCATCTCAAAAAAAAAAAAAAAAAAAAAAAAAAAA